>NC_057734.1:53004057-53015232 GCF_004010195.1 Chiloscyllium plagiosum
CTGCGTAACGGGGACAGGCTCCGTGCCAGAGGCCTGAGCCCCGTTACTTACCCCTGGTAAGTCATCCCCCCCACAAGTATCCAAAACGGTATACTTGTTCTTGAGGGGAACGGCCGCAGGGGGTCCCTGCACTGGCTGCTTCCTCCCAGTCCCCCTCATTGTCACCCATCTATCTGCCATCTTTGGAGTTACTACCTCCCTATAACTCTGATCTATGACCCCCTCTGCCTCCTCTACTTCGCGCTTTTAAAGGGGGAAAAAACCTACCCAGGTAAGCTTACACTAACTGCTTCCGGGTCTCGGCTGCCCCTCTGGTCGTCGTCACTTCCCCCTGGTGCTCCCGCTCTTTCTGTGAAGAGAGAGTGAAAGAGTGAAAGAGAAAAAAAAACACCGCTGCCCGCTACCGGTAAGCACTTTTAAAACCAAACGGTCTTACCTTCGCTGCTGCTCGCACTGGAAATGTCTCTCACTGTCCTCAGCATTCAATAACAGCGCTTCCAGGAAAATTGCAACCATTCACTTTCCAAAGACAGAATATGAGAACATAAGAAACAGGTAATTCGGATGCTCACACCTTTGTATGCGATCATGTCTGACAGACTGTTGGCATTACCTCCTTTTTAATGGCCAATTCTTCACACCTTTCAGCTCTCTGACAGGTCAAAAATCCATCTATCTCCACGTTAAATACTTGCAGTGATCTAACTCCCCTCACTTTCTAGACCTGAGAATTGCTGACATTCACTACCCTCTGTGAGAAGAAAACACTCTCCAGACAGACACCATCCTATTAACATTAACAAACGGGGTTAACTGATCTGCTCAGGTATGAGGGATTGAGCTGGATATCAAGGCAGGATTTGATTGAAGATTTTATCCTCAGAGGCACATAAATATCCAGAATCATGCATCCCAAATAAAAATAAAAAATACAAGCCATTGAATTTATCATCTTCTCAGTGTCTGTGTAGAAATAACGAGTGATTGTCCATCACCATCAAGGTTCAATGCAATGACCTCTTATTCTCTGGCAGTGCTACAGATTAACTTTCACTCACTCCTCTTTTACCATCAGCCCAGGGATTACTATGGTGAAATTCCTTTACACTGTCTCTGTTGCGATGAGATCATTCCTTTTAAAAGAGAGAACATCTATCCACAGTATCCCAAATATTGCCTCAACAACATTCTCAGCGATGATCATAATAATTCCTTTCCTTCACTTACCGGTCTCCATTTCTTTATTATGACGTAAGACCCCATTCCGTCTCTATGCACCGCCACTGACGTGGAATTTAAAAGTTCCTTACATCTGTATGTCAGCATCAGTAAAGCCAGCACAAGAGGTGCCCGTGGAGGTGACAATCACGCTTGGAGAGAGAGACTCAGTCAGAAAGTTTGCACTTGAACTAGGGAATGGTCACCTACCTGAATGGAAATGAAGTATAGGAATAAGGAAAACAGGCAGATGAAGGGAGTTATCTTTCCTTTTCTTCTGCCCTCACTGGATGTTTGCAGCCCTGGTCAGGTCAGCTTGTTATGCCGATCTTGAACTGAGTGGCTGGTTCAGCTGTTCCACAGGACAGTAAAGAGTAAAACACATTGCTGTGAGTTTGCGCAGACCTGACTGGGGAAGGATAACCCATTGATTTCTTTGAAGGACATGATGCAAGCAGATGGGCATTTTCTCACAAATAGTTTCATTTCAATTACATTAATTTCCTTCATGAGATATCAACAGATTATTATTCTGTGCCACTAGATTATGTGCAATGACTTAAGCAGCATGCAGTGCCTGCCCGTCTGACGGATTCTGTGCAGTGAACAAGTTCAACATACTCAAGCGTAATTATTCTGTAACTAACATGTGGTTAGAAGGGACATGATAACGTGTGTGAACAAAGGCACAATTGATGGTTTACTCAGAAGATGCACTGAGGTGGAGGAGGAGACGGGGATATCATGATAGTGGTATTGGACAGGATTCGTGAAGGGGAGGATGTAGAAATGTAGATCTGTGCAGGGCTTGAAGGATTATGGAGTTTGAGAACAGTCTGGTTGCTCCTCGCATATTGGTGAGTAATTTGTCATGAGTAATTTGCTTGTTATAATTTGTGTGAAATGGAATATTTCATTAGAATTGAAAATATTGACGTCCACCTTTCTAAATTTTAAATAATATGAGCAGCAATTCAGTTTAACCTGGCTTAATGAGCAGATAGAATGACTTACCAGGAACACTAGCTATAGCGAGGATGGGATAGTAACCAGCTTGAATAACCATCAGTACATCATAGATCCGCAAAACTAATGCCATCCAGGGCCGAGAAAGCCAGTAAAGACCATAGGATAAACCCCTGTCCATTATTGGAACATTCCAGTCTATTCTTCTCAGATTATGATCTCTCCTCCCCCTCTCTCTGGAGCAGCTTATCCCTGTTAGTGCTGTCGGTGATCTCCTGCTCATAATATGGGATAATTCGTTGATCCCAATCCTTCATTAATAGAAGAGGCAAATCCTCCCATGGCACATTTAGGAGCCACGGAGAATGACATCAATAACATTCACTGAACCATTAGTTCAAGTTAACCCATTTCAATTCAATACTATCTTATTGAAATTCAAAATAACGATTATTATTTACACATTCTGATAGGGATATGTGAGGGTGACTGAGGGAACGAATGTTGGGGCTTGTAGGTCAATTCAAATCAATCTGCCTTGGATATGGGAATAATACTGAAGATTTATCGGAACATGAATATGCTTCCCTGTTTTTCAATGGAAGCATACATGCTGTAACTGCTGTTCAGGTATTAAAATATCAATAAAACATTAAGGGAACTTCTATCATCCATGATCTTGAAGAAAATGTCCCTTAGACTATGTGCGTTTACAACTGACAACGACGTTATGAACAGAGAATTGTACCTAAGAGACAATGGGGATTGCAGATGCTGGAGAATTCAATGTAGATAAAGTGTGGTGGTGGAAAAGGCACGGCTGGTCAGCCAACAACCGAGGAGCAAGAGAGTCAACGTTTCAGACAGGACCCTTCTTCAGGACTGGGGAGGGGGAAGAGGACTGAGAGAAAATTGGTGGTGGAGTGAGGCTGGGGAAAGGTGGGGAAAGGTAGGCGATACGTGGACGAAGGTGGGGGATGATAGGTCGATGGGGAGCGTGGAGCGGTCGGTGGGAAGGAACATGGACAGGTAGGTCCCCTCAAGAGGGCGGACTTGAGATGGAGAGTTGGATTTGGGATCTAGGTGGGTGAGGGTGGTTTGGAAACAGGTCAATTCAATGTTCATGCCTTGTATTTGTAGGCTCCCGAGGCAGAAGATGAAGTGTTCATGGTAACAACCTGGTAAATCTATTCCCAAGCCTCTCCAGCTTAATAATATCCCTCCTATAACATAACGACGAGAATTGCACACAGTACAACAGAAGAGGCTTCATCAATGTTCTGCACAACCTCAGCATGACTTTTCAACTTCTAATCTCAAAGGTCTGAGCAATGAAGTAACCTTAAACACCCTGCAGCACAAATGTCAAAAAATTATACCTGCGCCCCGGATCCCTCTTTTCTACATAACTACCAAAGCCCAGCATTAATTGTACAAACCCTCCCTTTGTTTGAGTTATCAAAATGCAATACCTCGCATGTATCCAAGTTAAACTCCATCTGCCAGACATAAGCCCAGTGAGTGATAATACTACCCCCTCTACATTTTCCCTTCGGATTAAAACAACACTCCCCTCTCCAGTCAGTCCACAAATAACAGCCTTGACTTTCCCAAAGACGCAATGGTTGGTTTGCCTTGCGCAGGCAGAGGGAGGAGTGTGTAAGGAGAAGATGGATAGTGAACAGTTATCTTGTATGATTTCATGGTTTTAGGAAGAGGGAAGCCACATGTTAGGGATTTGAAATAGTGACCGGTGTTTTGGGCCCAGAATTGTGCTCTTTCCTCGTCTCTGGCATTCAGTGTTGATATCTACTCGAGAGCCTTCATACTGCAGAGTGTGTCTGCAGGATTTCTTTCCCTGATATAGCAGACGACTGATAACAGCCATTTAAATAGGAGATCATAGCCAAGCAATTAAAGATGTTCACAGTTTATCTCAATGGCACAGCGAATACACTCAGCATCCTATAGTTTAGGCTAATAATTTGTATTTTTTTTAATTAGAAATGTCCCCTGTATAATTTGGTAAAGTAACCAGAATTTAATAAATCCATATACTTAAAATAAGACCCAAAATCTGGACATGATTTAGGACTTGTGTAGTGGGTGGTGCCCACGTTTCTGAGCCGGAACTCTGAGTTCGATTCCAGTCCATGAACGTGTGGTAGTGCCCCTATCTCTGGAGAAGGTGGTGTCTATTCATGCCCTGTGGAGGTGTATCACAGCATGTTACAACAGGCTGAAGAACAAACACACAGGAGCATCATGTTGCAGCTTTAGGGGCTAATGCTAAATGATGGTAGTGTCCCTATCACTGCGCCAAAAAATCTAGTTTCAAATCCCACAGAGCTATTTCATAATATTTCTGAACAAGTTAATTAAACTTTTTTGGAATCGTGCCTTGATGGAGAAGGAAGTGGTACGACTACTGAATTTGGGAATTTAGACCCAGGATGACTGAAAGCACAGCCAATCGTCATTTACATTTACACTTTCTAGAGGTTTATAAAATTATGAAGGGCATGGATAGGGTGAGTGGTCAATGTTTTGTTCCCCCCAAGGTAGGAGAATATAAAACTAGAATTCGTAGTTTTAGGTGGGAAGAGAAATATTTGAAAGACAATGAAGAGCAACTTTTTTTCCCTGTAGAGTGTGGTGCTTCTATGGAATAGGCTGCCAGAGAAACTGGTGGAGGCTGGAACAGAATTTAAAAGGCAACTGGGTGGCTTTATGATTAGTGTGATATGGGCCAAATGCTGGCAAATGGGAGTGGATTAATTTAGAATATTTGGATGGCATGAACGAGTTTAAGGGTCTGTTTCCCTGTTGTACATCTCTATGAATCATTGATTTAATTAATGAAGGTCTCTTTGTAATTTTCAGTTGTTCACCATTATACAAACACTGTCCACTATACACCAAAACGTGATGTCATCCGCAAATTTGCGAAATATACCTTCTGTAACTCTCATCTAAATTGTTTATATAAATGACAAACAAAAGCGGACCCAACAATTTTGCCTCTGGATCATCGCTGTCCACAGGCTTCCAGTTCAAACAGCAACCACCCACCACCACCTGTCTCCTGACATTCAACAGATATATACAGAAACACACACGCAATCGCACACACATACAGAGACACCGACGCAACGATGTATTTAAGACAATGATTAGATTAAAACCACGATCAAGAGTGACAGTGAGAAGGCGGGGAAATTGTGTTGAGAAACACACCAGACAGGATCAAACAGCAAAGTAGACCTGATGGGCCAAGTGGCCTAATTCCAATTTCCTATGCTCCGCGGCCTTAAGGTGTCAGAATTTTTTTCCAAGGGTGCAGTGGAAGCTAAGTTTGATAAATATATGACTGAACAGTTAATGGGGCTGTGGGATAGGTTTGAGGGGCTGAATGGTATATGCTTGTTCCTATTTGCTGTGCACTTGTTTCTGAAAAGAGGAGGTGACTTACTGTGAGGATAACACACTTCAAAATGAAAGGAGTCTCCCATTTCCATTTGAATAACGTTGCTCCTTTCTAGTTTGGATTGTGCGATCTGTGGAGTTCTCATCCCCCGGGAACAGTGAAGATGGTTCATTGAGGAGAGTCAAGACAGACCTTGACTGATCTTTGATGGACAGGGGAGTCAATGTTTATTGGGAACATACAGGAAAGGGGTATTCAGCTACAATCAGACCAGCCATGATGTTTTTAAACTGAGCAGCAAGTTGGAGGGGACGAATGGCCAACTGCTGCTCCTATTCTCACCCGTTGTTCAGTCAATTCACTCCCGCGGCTGTTACTGAGGGAGAGAAAGATTCCATTCAGCTAGTCAGCATCGTGACAATACAGCAGGGGAAGCCATAATGCACATCCATGGGGCTAGAATGAATAGAATGAAGTATTCAATTTATTTCAGTAAATTACACAGCACAGGAGGATGCCATATAACCATCCCATGCTGTTACGCAGGAGCAGGGACGCCTTGGGTGGCCTCAGGAAGTACAGAGTAGAGATCATTACTCATTTTGTGCTTGGAAAGTTGTACCTAGTGGAATTCTTCAGGGATCTGTGTGAGGTCATCAACAAGTTACAATCCATACCAATGAATTGGATGAAGGGGATGGAGCTCAGTGTGCTCATACATCAGGATAGTCAATCAATAAGATGTCAAATGGGGACAGAGCATCACCAATGAGATACAGATACAGGAGGGAAGAACATCGGCAATGAGATACAGACGGGGGAGGGCAGAGAGTCTGCAATGGAATATATGCAGGGAGAGGGCAGAGCGTCAGGAATGAGATAGCGACAGGGGGAGGGCAGATAATCTGCAATGGGACGCAGACAGGGGAGGACAGAGCATCTGCAATGAGTTACAGACGGGAGGGCAGCGAGTTTGCAATAGGATACAGACATGGGGGAAGGCATAGCGTCTACAGTGGGATACAGACAGGGGGAGGAAGACCGTCTGCAATGTAATATGGACAGGAGCAGGCAGAGCGTCTACAATGTGATACAGACAGGGGGAGGGCAGAGCGTCTGAAATGGGTTACAGAAAGGGGGAGGGCAGCGCGTCTGCAATGGGAAACAGACAAGTGAGGGCAGAGTGTCTGCAATGGGATACAGACAGGGGGAGGGCAGAGCATCTGAAATGGGTTACAGACAGGGGATGGGCTACACGTCTGCAATGGGATACAGACAGGTGAGGGCAGTGCGTCTGCAATGCGATACAGAGAGAGAGAGGGCAGAGCCTCTGCAATGGGACACAGGCATGGGGAGAGCAGAGCGCCTGCAATGGGATAGAGATTGGGGGAGGGCAGAGCATCTGAAATGGAACACAGACAGGGGGAGGGCAGAGCATCTGCAATGGGATATAGAGTGGGGAGTGCAGACCGTCTGCAATGGGTTACAGACAGGGGGAGGGCAGCGCATCTGCAATGGGATACAGACAGGTGAGGGCAGAGCGTCAGCAATGGGATACCTACAGGGGGAGGGCAGAGCATCTGCAATGAGATACAGACAGGGGAGGGCAGCGAGTTTGCAATGGGATACAGACAGAGGGAGGGCTTCACGTCTGCAATAGGATACAGACAGGGGGAGGAAAGAGCGTCTGCAATGGGATGCAGGCATGGGGAGGGCAGAGCGTCTGCAATGGAATACAGACAGGGGGAGGAAAGAGCGTCTGCAATGGGATGCAGGCATGGGGAGGGCAGAGCGTCTGCAATGGGATACAGACAGGGGGAGGAAAGAGCGTCTGCAATGGGATGCAGGCATGGGGAGGGCAGAGCGTCTGCAATGGAATACAGACAGGGGGAGGAAAGAGCGTCTGCAATGGGATGCAGGCATGGGGAGGGCAGAGCGTCTGCAATGGAATACAGACAGGGGGAGGAAAGAGCGTCTGCAATGGGATGCAGGCATGGGGAGGGCAGAGCGTCTGCAATGGAATACAGACAGGGGGAGGAAAGAGCGTCTGCAATGGGATGCAGGCATGGGGAGGGCAGAGCGTCTGCAATGGAATACAGACAGGGGGAGGAAAGAGCGTCTGCAATGGGATGCAGGCATGGGGAGGGCAGAGCGTCTGCAATGGAATACAGACAGGGGGAGGAAAGAGCGTCTGCAATGGGATGCAGGCATGGGGAGGGCAGAGCGTCTGCAATGGAATACAGACAGGGGGAGGAAAGAGCGTCTGCAATGGGATGCAGGCATGGGGAGGGCAGAGCGTCTGCAATGGAATACAGACAGGGGGAGGAAAGAGCGTCTGCAATGGGATGCAGGCATGGGGAGGGCAGAGCGTCTGCAATGGAATACAGACAGGGGGAGGAAAGAGCGTCTGCAATGGGATGCAGGCATGGGGAGGGCAGAGCGTCTGCAATGGAATACAGACAGGGGGAGGAAAGAGCGTCTGCAATGGGATGCAGGCATGGGGAGGGCAGAGCGTCTGCAATGGAATACAGACAGGGGGAGGAAAGAGCGTCTGCAATGGGATGCAGGCATGGGGAGGGCAGAGCGTCTGCAATGGAATACAGACAGGGGGAGGAAAGAGCGTCTGCAATGGGATGCAGGCATGGGGAGGGCAGAGCGTCTGCAATGGAATACAGACAGGGGGAGGAAAGAGCGTCTGCAATGGGATGCAGGCATGGGGAGGGCAGAGGGCAGGTCGTCTGCAATGGAATACAGACGGGGGAGGGGCAGAGCATCTGCAATGGGGTAAGTGGGGGGGTGGGCAGAACGTCTGCAATAGGGAGAGACAGTGGGAGGGAAGAACGAAAACAATGGATACAGACACGGGAGGCAGAGCGTCTGCAATGGGATGTGGACAGGGGAGGGCAGAACACCTGCAATGTGATCCAGACAGGGAAGGGCAGAACATCTGCAATAGGACACAGACAGGGGGAGGGCAGAGCATCTGCAATGGGATGCCGACAAGGGGAGGGCAGAGCGTCTGCAATTGGATACAGACGGGTGAGATAGAGCGACTGCAATGGGATTCTGACAGGTGGAGGGCAGAGCCTCTGCAATGGGACACAGGCAGGGGGAGGCAGAGCGCCTGCAATGGAATACAATCTGGGGGAGGGCAGAGCGTCTGCAGAGGAACAACGACAGCAGGCGGACAGCGCGTCTGCAATGGGACACAGACACTGGGAGGGCAGAGTGTCTGCAATGGGATACAGACAGGGGAGGGCAGAGTGTCTGCAATGGAATAGAGACAGGGGGAGGGCAGATCGTCTGCAATGGGATGAAGACGGGGAGGGCAGAGTGTCTGCAATAGGATACAGACTGGGAGGGCTGCGCATCTGCAAGGGGATACACACGGGGGAACGGCAGAGTGTCTGCAATGGGATACAGACTGGGAATGCAGAGCGTCTACAATGGTATAGAGACAGGGGGAGGGCAGAGCGTCTGCAATGGGATGCAGAGAGGGGTAGGGCAGACCGTCTGCAATGGGATACAGACAGGAGGAGGGCAGAGCAACTGCAGTGTAATACGCAGGGGGAGGTACAGCGTCTGCAATGGGATACAGGGAGGGGACGGGCAGAGCGTCTGCAATGGGATGCAGAGAGGGGAAGGGCAGACCGTCTGCAATGGGATACAGACAGGAGGAGGGCAGAGCAACTGCAGTGTAATACGCAGGGGGAGGTACAGCGTCTGCAATGGGATACAGGGAGGGGGCGGGCAGAGCGTCTGCAATGGGATGCATTCAGGGGGAGGGCAGAGCGTCTTCAATGAAATACAGACGGGGAGGGAAGAGCGAAAGCAATGGATATAGACACGGGAGGCAGAGCGTCTGCAATGGGATGCGGACAGGGGAGGGCAGCACATCAGCAATAGGACACAGACAGGGGGAGGGCAGAGCATCTGCAATGGGATGCAGACAGAGGGAGGGCAGAGCGTCTGCAATGGGAAACAGACAGTTGGAAGTCAGAGCGTCTGCAATGGGATACTGACAGGCGGAGGGCCAAGTCTCTACAATCGGATGCAGACAGTGGGAGGGCAGAGTGTTTGTAATGGAACGCAGCCAGGGGGAGGGCAGAGTGTCTGCAATGGCATACACTGCAGAAGTTTTGCAAGGGTATACAGACAGGGGACGGTAAGTGTCTGCAATGGGATGTAGATGGGGAGGGCAGAGTGTCTGCAATGAGATACAGACGGGGAGGGCTGCGCATCTGCAATGGAATACAGACGGCGTAGGGCAGATTGTCTGCAATCGGATACCGAGAGGGGGAGGGCAGTGCGTCTCCAATGGGATACGGACAGGAGGGGGGCAGAGCAACTGCAGTGGAATACAGGCAGGAGGAGGCACAGCGTCTGCAATGGGATACAGACGGGGAGGGCAGAGCGTCTGCAATGGGATACAGAGAGGTGGAGGGCAGAGTCTCTGCAATGGGATACAGAGAGGGGAGGGCAGAACCTCTGCAATGGGAAACAGACGGTGGGGCAGAGCGACTGCAATGGAATACAGACAGGGGGAGGGCAGAGCGTCTGCAATGGGATACAGACAGGGGGAGGGCAGAGTGTCCGGAATGTGGCGGAGGGCAGAGTTTCCGCAATGTGACACAGATGGGGGGAGGGCAGAGCATCTGCAAAGCGATACAGACAGGGGAAGGGCAAAGCGTCTACAATGGGATACAGACAGGGGAGGGCAGAGTATCTGCAATGGGATACAGACGGGTGAGGGTAGAGTGTCTGCAATGGGATACAGACAGGGGGAGGGCAAAGCTCCTGCAGACAGGGGAGGCAGAGCGAATACAGTGGGATAAAGAAAGGGCAAGGGCAAAGTGTGTGCAATGGGATACAGACAGGGGGAGGGCAGAGCATCTGCCATGGGATGCAAACTGGGGGCATGCATAGCGTCTGCAATTGAATACAGACAGGGGGAGGCAGAGTGTTGGCAATGGGATACAGACAGGAGAAGGGCAGAGCAACTGCAGTGGAATACCGGCAGGGGGAGGCAGAGCGTCGGCAATGGAATATAGACAGGGGGAGGGGCAGTGCGTCGGCGATGAGACACAGACAAGGGGAGGGAAGAGCGCCTGCAATGGAATATAGACACGGGAGGCAGAGCAGCTGAAATGGGATGCAGACAGGGGAAGGCAAAACATCTGCAATAGAACAGAGACGGGAGTGGAGGCAGAGCGTCGGCAATGGGATACAAACAGGGGAGGGCAGATCATCTGCAAAGGGATACAGACACGGGGAGGGCAGAGCGTCTGCAATGGGATAAGACGGGGAAGGGAAGTTGTCTGCAATGGGATACAGACAGGGAGGGGTGCGCGTCTGCAATGGAATACAGACAAGGGGAGGCATAGCGTCAACAATCGGATACAGAGACGGGGAGGGCAGACCGTCTGCAATGGGATACAGACGGGATACAGACGGGGGAGGGCAGAGTGTCGGCAATGGGACACAGACGGGGGGTGCAGAGCGTCTGCAATGGGATATAGACAGGGGGACGGCATAGCCTCTGCAATGGGATGCAGACAGGGGAA
>NC_057734.1:53023289-53030064 GCF_004010195.1 Chiloscyllium plagiosum
GGGGGCAAAGCGCGTGCAATGGGATAGAGAGAGGGGGGGGGGCAGAGTGAATACAATGGGATACAGACAGGGCAAGGGCAAAGTGTGTGCAATGGGATACAGACAGGGGGAGGGCAGACCGAATGAAGTGGGACACTTAGAGGGGGAGGGCAGAGCATCTGCAATGGGACACAGACAGGGGGAGGGCAGAGCATCTGCCATGGGATACAGACTGGGGGCATGCATAGCGTCTGCAATTGAATACAGACAGGGGGAGGCAGAGCGTCTACAATGGGATACCTAGAGGTGGAGGGCAGACTCTCTGCAATTGAATACAGACAGGGGGAGGACACAGCGTCTGCAATGGGATACAGATGGGTGAGGGCAGAGCGTCTGCAGTGGAATACAGAGAGGTGGAGGGCAGAGTCTGCAAAGGGATCCCATTGCAAAGGGATACAGACAGAGTTTGTGGTTTTCAGCCACAAACAGACCAGCCATGATCTGTATAAACTGAGCAGCTGTCTGGAGTTACTATCCCATATTGTTCTCTCACTGCACCCGTTGGGGCTGTAACAGAGGGAGAGGAAGACCCCATTCAGCCAGTCAGTATCACTGCAATGAGGTAGGAGGAACCCCATTCCGCCTCTCGAAGGAAATACCCGGAAATAAAATGAAGGATTCAGTCACAGTGCAATAGAGGCATACATCAGGGAAACAGAGACTTTGGTCCAACTCATCCGTGCCAATCAGATGTCTTCGCTTGCCATCATTTCGCCCATATCCCTCTGAATCATTCCTTTCCATAAACCCATCTGTTTGACTTTTAAATGGTGTAATTATACCAGCCGCCAACACTTCCTCTAGCAGATCATTCCACACACACACCATACACTGTGTGAACAAGTTGCCCCTTAGATCCCTTAAAACTATGCCGTTAGTTCTGCACTCCCTTAGCGAAGGGAAAAGACCTTGCCTAATTGCCCTATCAATGCCCCTCATGATTTTATTAACCTCTATAAGGTCACCTCTCAAAGAGAATAGTTTATTTTAATATGTAGGGACTGTGGCAATTATTCAACACAGCAGCAACAACCAACAATGAAATTATTGATGAGGATTATTTGTTGTGTTGCTAAGGGGATGCATGTTAATCAGGTTATAGGAAATCCACCCCCTCCTCAGTGCCTAAAGCTCAAAATTGAGCACATGACTGATATTCTAGAATGATTCTATTACTGCAGCAGAAAGACAGCATATTTGACCGGATAGCGATCCCCCCAAATGTTAGTCCATATTCTGTGTTCATCTTGTAAACTCTCAGTGATCAGGAACATTTACAGTACGAACTCCACCTGATTATTAGATTAGATTTAGATTACTTACAGTGTGGAAACAGGCCCTTCGGCCCTTCGGCCCCACACCGGCCCGCCCACGCAACAAATCTGACAACAAATGGCCAAAAGGAGGATCACAGATATGGGATATGGGGGAATTAATGTTATTTCTGCAATTATAAGTTCTGATGCAGAGTAAATGAATTCACATTAGATTGTGATTATTTCGGCTAAGAGCTGAATTAACAAGAATGAGGAAATATATAATTAGCTAAAAATGGTATGTTAGCATGAGACATGATTACAGAACAATGGCGTACAGATAACAGTAGGAAAAAACATCTGTTTTCCCATTTGTATGGAGACACAGGAACAAACCCTAATTAAAGAGGTTATGGAGGTCAAAAGTGGCCTCCGGAGAGGAATAAATGCTGATAAAGAAAGGATATGCCTAATAATTACCTGCAGTGGAATGACGTCAAACAACCTTATGGGAGCCAGAGATAGGCATTTGTCACCGACAAGGCCGGATAAACAGAAGTTGTGGGATCGGTCTTAGGGAAATGAGTGACGTAAGCTCAAATAGTATAAATTCTGAAAGTTTATTAAATATGATGTGTATATGTCTTAGACATTGCACCCACTTGCAAGTGTACAAATAAAGGACACTACTGATTCAGATTTTCGTCTCAGACTGTAATTATTTAGTGAGTGAGTTTTGTTTCTCACAATTGGGGGCTCTCGTCCGGGATTTTCTTCCATCGCCAGGGGGAATGGCTGGTCTTGGACACTGGGAAGATGCGTCCCGTTCCCCATTGAGGAGCGGTCTCGTGTCCCGGTTTGGTCTGCTCCCTTGGGTGACTGGTGTGAATCCTACACGGGCGGCACGGTGGCACAGTGGTTAGCACTGCTGCCTCACAGTGCCAGAGACCCGGGTTCAATTCCCGCCTCAGGCGACTGACTGTGTGGAGTTTTCACGTTCTCCCCGTGTCTGTGTGGGTTTCCTCCGGGTGCTCCGGTTTCCTCCCACAGTCCAAAGATGTGCAGGTTGGGTGAATTGGCCTTGCTAAATTACCTGCAGTGTTAGGTAAGGGGTAAATGTAGGGGTATGAGTGGGTTGCGCTTCGGCGGGTCGGTGTGGACTTGTTGGGCCGAAGGGCCTGTTTCCACATTGTAATGTAATGTAATCTAATCTAATCTACAAGAGAGACATCTGAATCAGACAGTGATAGGAGCTCGATAGACGATACGGACACAAAGGGGCCAGGCAAATCTGTGCACAGACCAAGGTAAGAAAATTGACTTTTAAGTATTGCCTTGGTGGCCAGGATTGAGTTTTAGTAGTTAATAAGGGACTAACGAAGGAACTCAATATGGATTGTGCTGTGGGTAAGGAAAAAGCCTCCGGGAAAACAAAAGCAGAAAAAGGCAATGGAAATGGAGGCGGGGTCCCTTACAACATTCTTCCAGAAAGTCCTTTGGGCAGGATGTTATGGAATTGGAGAAATAATACTTGTACAAGGGAGAAAGATGATTAAATATTGTTGCTTTGTATGGACTAAGGAATCCATTCTTCGTCCCGCTGTCTTCTGGCCAAAGTACAGGTCAGACGAAGACTGGGTTTGTAAATATCTGAATTTATGTGTCAATGTGTGAGAGAGAGAATGAAAAGAGCTGTACAGCTGGTAGAAAGTTTAACCCTTTGTGATTTGGTTTGAATGAACATTTGTTTGTTGGTGATGAATGTTTGTGTTTTATTCCCTGGAGCTTGAGTTCCAGGACTGTTTTGAATCTGATTTTTATTATGGAAACTTAACATGATTTCTTTTAAGGTTAAGGATTCTATCGAGATTATGAAGAACAGAAGAATGATAACTCCTGTTCTTTTTACAGATCATGACTGCCTTACTATCAGTTTCTAACTAATCTCTTTTATCTTTACATAAAAGCGATTTATGGAGGACAGTTGAAGTTTCAGTTCAACATTAGATTGTAGTAACACCAAAATTCTATGGTTAATATCTGTGACCTTGGATTCAGTCATTGTTCATGCATTAGAAGTTTTTTTTAAAAAACTTGAATAGACAAATTCTTTTAAAGCAGCTCTGATTATCTGTAATTGAGCAATGATTGGTCAGGACTATTTAAGAAAACTAATTTTGGATTTAAATTAAAGGACTAAAACTGGGTAATTACAATGATTTCAAAATTGGGAACTGTATGCATCTTGCATTTTAAATATTAAATACAGCAGAAGTGAATGTAGCTATATAAATATATTTATAGGTTAGGAACAGGCTTTAAAAGGTAGTCAAGCATGAATTGATGAATTGGTGTTTGAAGTTATGGGGAGCTAGAAATATTGCAATATTTCTTTAAAAATAAAAGAAAAAGGGGAAGGACGTCATGACTTATCCCCTTCGGGAGGTACCCATAGGGGACAAAGAGATTGGGTTTGTGAGTGTTGCCCCCTCATCAGGGGGGGAAGTCAGAACATTTAAAAAGGAAATGAAGGTTCTGATTGAGGATCCGGTGGGGTTGTTTGAACAAATTGATCAATTTCTGGGGCCCAGTCTATATACCTGGGCTGAGTTAATGTCTATTTTGAATATACTATTTACTGGGGAAGAAAGGGGACTTATACGAGGAGCTGCCATTAAAATATGGGACAGGGAACACCCGATTGGAGATGGGGATGCTGGACAGGGAGAGGTGAAGTTTCCCCTCAGAGACCCCCAGTGGGAAAACCAAAACCCGGAGCATAGAGAAGAAATGAGGGAATTGAAAGACCTGATTCTAAGAGGAATAAGAGAGGCAGTTCCGAAGTCACAGAATTTGACTAAAGCCTTTGAAGTTAGACAGGAGAAAGATGAGACTCCTTCAGCCTCCTTGCAAAGATTAAGGGACGCAATGCGAAAATATTCTGGAATGAATCTTGAGGACCCAGTGGCACAGGGTCTTTGAAAGTACATTTTGTGACAAAAGCATGGCCAGACATACAGAGAAAGATACAGAAGATAGAAGGGTGGAGTGAAAAACCATTAGATGAATTGTTGAGGGAGGCACAGAAAGTGTTTGTAAAGAGGGAGGATGAGAGACAAAAACAGAAGGCGAAAATGATGGTAGCTACTTTTGATGAGGTAGTTAAGAAAAGAATGGAACCAATAGTGAGCAACCGGAGCGGCGGGTGGCAGCATGTAGGACAGAGAGGAAAGAGGAGAGGGAGAGGACAAGGGGGAGCATTTGATAGAGGGATTGGGCGACAGGGGCAGAGATGGAAGTCTCCACAGGCAGGATGCTATTATTGCGGAAAGATAGGGCATTTTAAGCGGGAGTGTCCTGATCTACAAAGGGAAGAAAGGGCAATTCCGCTTATGAATTTTGATGAAGAATAGGGGTGTCAGGGGTTCCTGCCCTCAGGGGCCCACCAGGAACCCTTGATAAACTTGAAGGTGGGACCCTGTAGGGAAGAGGTAGTCTTCCTTGTAGATACGGGGGCGGCATGGTTATCGCTGAATTTTAAACCAAAGAAAGCAGAAATGTCAACACAATCAATTACTGTTTCGGGGGTGAAAGGGGAAGGATTTACTGTTCCGGTATTTGAACCTATGATGATAGAAGGTCCTAAGGATAGGGTCACAGGGGAACTGCTGTATATCCCTGATATAGGAAGTAACTTACTGGGGAGAGACTTAATTATCCTTTTAGGACTGGAGATTGGAATTCAGGACAAAGAATTAGTTGTACAACTGGCAATGTTGACAGAGGATGTAGAGAGAGAGATAGACCCTATTGTATGGGCTAGAGAAGGGAATCATGGAAAACTACAGATCCCTCCCCTTTTAATAAATTTAAAACGGGAAGGGGACGTTGTCTTTGAACGACAATACCCTGTTTCCATAGAAGGTAAACGAGGACTGCAGCCAGTAATTGAGGGACTGATTAGAGATGGACTGTTGGAGCCATGTATGTCTCCTTATAATACCCCAATTCTACCAGAGTGGAAATCTGATGAAACTTATCGATTATTGCAGGATTTGAGAACATTAAATCGAATAGTACAGATCAGGCACCCAGTGGTGCCAAACCCCTATACGTTGTCAAGTAAGATCCCTCATGATTATAGATGGTTTAGTGTAATAGATTTAGAGGATGCCTTTTGGGCTTGTCCCTTGGTGGAGGAAAGATTTAGGACTATCCCCCTATGAAATCTTATTTGGATTACCTTATCTGGGAACGAATGGAGAATTGCCACTTCCCGAAACTAAAGATTTGTTTTTAAAGAAGTAGATACTGGGCTTGTCCTCTTTATCTTTCCTCAGAAAACAGGGTCTATTGGCACAGACTCTACCCCTTGAATTCACTGTTCACCCCATCCGGCCAGGAGATTGGGTCTTAGTAAAATCATGGACAGAGACTAAATTGCAGCCGGACTGGGAAGGGCCATACCAGGCTGTTTTGACTACCGAAGCAGCAAAAAGGACGGTGGAGAAAGGCTGGGCTCATTACACTCGGATCAAAGGGCCTGTGCACCCTCCAGTTGAGGAAGAAGTCTGGACAGCTGAATCAACGCAAGACCCGCTGAAACTCAGACTAAAGAGACTTTGAGTAACTGACTATACAGTGGCGACGCGAGAACGGGATTATTTCTGTAAGATTGTATATTAAGTCTTTTTGTGCTTCAGCATGATGATTAGAATACTGGGAATGCTTAGAGTTATGATGCTAGCCCTCTTAGTATTGGGATTTTGTCGAATATCATTTTCATATAGAACATAGAACATAGAAGAATACAGCGCAGTACAGGCCCTTCGGCCCTCGATGTTGCGCCGATCCAAGCCCACCTAACCTACACTAGCCCACTATCCTCCATATCTTTGAGGAGAGAGTGAGGTCTGCAGATGCTGGAGATCAGAGATGGAAATGTGTTGCTGGAAAGGCGCAGCAGGTCAGGCAGCATCCAGGGAACAGGAGAGAAGGGCTTATGCCCGAAACGTTGATTCTCCTGTTCCCTGGATGCTGCCTGACCTGCTGCGCCTTTCCAGCAACACATTTCCAGCACTATCCTCCATATGCCAATCCAATTCCCGCTTAAATGCCCATAATGAGGGAGAGTCCACCACTGCTACTGGCAGGGCATTCCATGAACTCACGACTCGCTGAGTAAAGAACCTACCCCTAACATCTGTCCTATACCTACTCCCC
Organism: Chiloscyllium plagiosum; assembly: GCF_004010195.1. Classification (NCBI taxonomy): domain Eukaryota; kingdom Metazoa; phylum Chordata; class Chondrichthyes; order Orectolobiformes; family Hemiscylliidae; genus Chiloscyllium; species Chiloscyllium plagiosum. Next base: position 53,029,808 of record NC_057734.1, read on the forward strand.
CCCTTAATTTAAAACTATGCCCCCTTGTAATAGCTGACTCCATACGTGGAAAAAGATTCTCACTGTCGACCCTATCTAAACCCCTAATCATCTTATACACCTCTAACAAGTCACCCCTAAACCTTCTTTTCTCCAATGAAAACAACCCCAAGTGCCTCAGCCTTTCCTCATACGATCTTCCTACCATACCAGGCAACATCCTGGCAAACCTCCTCTGCACCTGTTCCAGTGCCTCCACATCCTTCCTATAGTATGAC
>NC_057734.1:53032968-53081442 GCF_004010195.1 Chiloscyllium plagiosum
AGCACTAGCAAACCTCCCACCAAGGATACTGGTGCCCCTCAGGTTCAGGTGCAGACCATCCTGTTTATAGAGGTCCCACCTTCCCCATAATAATATGTATTATTAACGGTTCCTGAGTCTGATAATCCACAAGTAATAGACACTGATGCATGCAGTTTAGTAAATTGTGGGAATGTAGTTAATCAGAGACAGTACTGAAGCTCAGAGATACATCTTAAGTCCTATGGGGATGGTACTTGGTATAATGGTCTCGTCACAGTACACCGAGCCCCCTTCCGACCAGCTCGATACAATTAAATGAAACATTTGGGATTGAAATGAAAGCAAATGGGAAGGCGTTCGTGGGCTGTTGTTTTCGAATTAGTGGAGGACAGGGAAAACGGGTAGAATTACTGGGTGATAAGATACAACCCTTCACCCCTCCCGATGATCCTAAAAGGAGTAAAAATTATAGAGGTAAAAGACTTGAAACAGACCATCGAAATAGAAACTGGGTACAGGGATGCAAATGCCTGGGTTGAATGGGTAAAGTATACTGTAAAAAGTTTGAACAAAAGCAATTGCTATGCATGTGCCTCCGGTAGGCCAGTGGCCCAGGTGGTTCCCTTTCCGCTCGGGTGGAAGCGAGACAGGAAGGGCATGAAATGTATGATAGCCCTGTACCAGGATGAGACTGCATGGAATGATAGGAATTGTACCTCCCTATCTCTGATGTTCCCTCCCTTGGAGGAGAAAGATGCAAAAGTTCCCCCCACATTTTCCGCCGTAGTTGGAAATTGCACGTCGTGTGTGCGCAGGCGAGGTACAAGTCGGTCGAGAGATTTGGGGGAGCTGAAATTATGTACAGAGATTAAGAATGTTACCGAAACAGAAAAGGGAGGGAACTACTCAGCACTAAAGGTTCCCCGAACAGATCTATGGCGGTACTGTGGAGGCAAAATATTGAGACCCACGCTACCTCCGGATTGGAGAGGGATATGTGCAATTGTACATTTACCCTGGCATTTGAGAAGGAAAAGATAGTAGGGAAAAAGGGAAGGGGTAAGAGATTACTGTTAGATACTTCTTTTGATGACAGGATTTATCTCGACTCGGTAGGAGTCCCTAGGGGAGTTGGAAATGTATTGCTGGAAAAGTGCAGCAGGTCAGTCAGCATCCAGGGAATAGGAGAATCGACGTTTCGGGCATAAGCCCTTCTTCAGGAATTTTCCTGAAGAAGGGCTTATGCCCGAAACGTCGATTCTCCTGTTCCCTGGATGCTGTCTGACCTGCTGCGCTTTTCCAGCAACACATTTCCAGCTCTGATCTCCAGCATCTGCAGACCTCACTTTGTCCCTAGGGGAGTGCCTGATGAATTCAAGGCTCGTAACCAGATTGCAGCAGGCTTTGAGTCAGCTCTCTGTTGGTGGGTAACAATTAATAAAAATGTAGATTGGATAAATTACATTTTCTATAATCAACAGCGATTTATAAATTATACAAGAGATGTGGTTAAAGGAATATCAGAACAGCTTGATGCGACAAGTAGGATGGCATGGGATATGATTTTAGCAGAAAAAGGGTGTGTGTGTGTGTGATGTTAGGAGGAAGCTGTTGTACCTTTATTCCTAATAACACTGCGCCTGATGGTTCAATTACTCGGGCCTTACGGGGATTGACTACTTTAGCAGAGGAACTGGCTGAGAATTCAGGAGTAGACACATCTCTCACAGGGTGGCTTGAATCCTGGTTTGGAAAATGGAAGGGGGTGGTGGTTTCTATCCTTACTTCCCTGATAGTAGTAGTCGGGGTATTGGTGGCCATCGGCTGTTGTATCATACCCTGTATACGAGGACTCACCCAGAGACTGATTGAAACAGACTTGATGAAACAGATGCCCCGAAGAGGAAATCTGACAGAGGAACTTTATTGACTAAATAATGAGGAGATAAGTGAAACCAAGATGGATGAAATCTCTGGAATGATAATTGCGAATTTTGGGAACCATGTTTAATAAAAAAACAAAAATGCAGAAGATAACAAATGGTAAGGAAAAAGGGGAAATTGTGGGATATGGGTGAATTAATGTTATTTCTGCAATTATAAGTTCTGATACAGAGTAAATGAATTCACATTATTTTGTGATTATTTCGGCTAAGAGCTGAATTAACAAGAATGAGGAAATATACAATTAGCTAAAAATGATATGTTAGCATGAGACGTGATTACAGAACAATGGTAGATGTATGGGCGAACAGATAACAGTAGGAAAAACATCTGTTTTCCCACTTGTACGGAGACACAGGAACAAACCCTAATGAAAGAGGTTATGGAGGCCTCCGGGCCTCCGGGGAGGAATAAATGCTGATCAAGAAAGGATATGCCTAACAATTACCTGCAGTGGAATGACGTCAAACAACCTTATGGGAGCCAGAGATAGGCATTTGTTACGGACAAGGCCGGATAAACAGAAGTTGTTGGATCGGTCTTAGGGAAATGAGTGACGTAAGCTCAAATAGTATAAATTCTGAAAGTTTATTAAATATAATGTGTATATGTCTTAGACATTGCGTCCACTTGCAAGTGTACAAATAAAGGACACTACTGATTCAGATTTTTGTCTCGGACTGCAATTATTTAGTGAGTGAGCTTTGTTTCTCACAACTGAGATCAGAAATCGACAACCAGCTACACAGCATAGCAGGAGGCCATGCAACATTTCTTGGCTGCTACACAGGAACAGAGAGTCCTGGTCAGCTCTAGGAAATATAGAATAGAGATGATTACTTATTTCCAGATTGGAATGCTGTCACTAGTGAAATTCATCTGGGATCAGTGTGAATTTATCACCGGTTTACAATCTAGAATAATGATTTGGACGACGGGGCTGAATGGATTGGAGCTCAATTTACCTTCACACCAGGATAGTCAAGTGGATTCAATAAGATGTCAAGTGGAGACATAGTGTCTGCAATGGGATACAGACAGGGGAGGGTCGTGAGCAAACCTTCAGCAAAAAAAAAATGTACAATGTGGGCGATGGGGAGTTTGTGTTATGGATGAAGTGTGAAACAACAGTAAATTATATAACTGGAGGCAAAATGCAGAACTCGGTGGTACAAAGGGATTTACGTGTTGGTCGATAAATCACAGCACGATAGTCTGTAGATGCAGCACGTGATTTGGTAAATAAATGAAGTGATACTTTTGTCTTGATAAAGACTGATCTTAAGGATGTTTTACTGCATCTGTACAGGCCGATGTTGAGATGGCATCTGATGTACTGTGTGTGGTTGCAATTCCACTGAATTGAAAAACAAATTGCATTTGAAATGTTTCAAAGATGTTTCTCTTTACTCGTTCTTGCTATGAAGGCATTATGTTCTGAACGATTCGAAGTTTAGCCCTGACAATGAGAAATGTTCTTATTGACCATATATGTTTTTGAGCTGGTGGATATTTTATCTTCAATGTGAAGAATAAGACTGGGGAGCTAATTTAAGAATAAGATGGATTCGTTGAAATGCAGATATTATGAAGATATTACAAGTTGTATTATAAAAGTATACGGGAACATATAAACATATCTTCAAATCTAGTGGCGCTATTTGTTCCGAAAGAAATGTTTGGGTGTCCAACAGCATCAGTGATGTACCTACATGGAGCAAGGAATGTGACGGAGTCGTACAGTTCAGTCACTGTTCAAATGGACCTCATTTCGTCCAGTTTGGGGCCGGATAATGTCATTGTGTGATTCAGCTCGGAGAGGGAGAAAATGTAATCTTCCTGAGAAGGAACAGCTTGTTGCTCCCTCTCTCTGTGTGTTCCTCTTCCCAGCAATGTGTGTGAGCTGAAAATCATGGAGGATTTCTGTCGAGGATACACAGGAATCGCCACACTACCTGAACTAAAGGAAAGCCAGCTAAATCCATCTGTACCAGGAAGTAATCGCATTGCCAGTAGCTTGTAAGAGTAGAATAGCTATATAAGCTGAATGATATTTGGAACAATCACTCATGTTTCCTTTCATCTTGAGTTCAATTAATATTTGGGCAAAGTTCTTTCAAGTTAACGTTCTGCAGAGAGTATATTTTTCAGTTTGTCATCAAACCTGTGCATGCGTCAGCATTTTTAGAGAGGGAAACATCGACGCACAGATTTGCAATGTTAAAACCGTTTGTCATTCATCTTTCTGTCATAGTTTTCTGTTGCATTTTTGTAAGGTAAAGCAGGGCAGGACATATACAATCAATGGTGAGGTCCTGGGGAATATTGTTGAACAAAAGTGAGCAGGCTCACAGATCCTTGAAAGTGGAGTCACAGGAATCATGTGGAGTCACGACGAATCATGAAAAAAGATGTGCTTTTATTCTTAGGACTCTATCAGAAGTTAGTTTCAAACTTCGGCGGTGTAGTGGCACAGTTTACTGATTTGTAGACAAGCAATATAGAGAGGGGAGGTAAAAAATGTTTAAGATAAAGGAGTTGTAAATAGGTGTCTGTTAGTGTTCTCTGTTAGACGTAAAGAATAAAGTTCATAAAATGTTTGTATGTTAAATAGTGTCTTTAGGGAGAGTTCTTTGACTCTCCATTTCTAACGGATTACAGCACGGAGTGAATGTTATCTGTGTGGCTGGTTGAAATTAACAGCGGTGTTTACCATAGGCCTAACACTCACACCCTCCTGATCCCATTCGCTACCTCCTTCGGTCCCAGTCTCACTCGCTCGCTGGCTCTCTCCCTCCCAGTCTTTCTCACTCTCTACCTCCTGTTCTTGCTTGCAGACTCACTCCCTCCTGGCTTTGCTCCCTCCCTGCTTCCCTCTTGGTCTCGCTTGCTCGGTCTGTCGGTCCTTCCCTTCTCGCTCACTCCCTCACTCCTTCCCTCCTGGTCTCGTTCGCTCACTGAATCACCACTTCCCTCCTGCTCTCAGTCACTATCTCTGTCCATCCTGCTCTCACTCGATCCCTCTCTTCCTCCCTCTTGGTCTTGCTCACGCCCTTCTCCTCTTTCACTCCATCACTCGCTCCCAGTCCCGCATGTTCCCTCTTTCCTAGTATTAATTGTTGCCTCTGTTCCAGTCTCGCACTTTCTCTCAATCCTGGGCTTGCTCGATCCCTCCCTCCACTCATCCCAGTCTCACTCGTTCCCTCCTTCCAGGCCTTGCTCTCCACATCCTTCCCGTCCTCCGCATCTCGCTCGCTCCCTCACTGAATCCTGATCTCTCTCGTTCCCTAACTCCTTGTCTCGCTTGTTCCCACCCACTCGTTCTCGCTCGCTTACTCTCTCCGTAAGCTCTTTTTCTCCCTCCCTGGCTTACTTGCCCCTTCCGCCCAGGTTTTGCTTGCTCACTCCCTCGCTCCATGCTAGTCTAATTCCCTCCCTTCCAGTCTCACTCACCCACTCCCACCCAGTATTCCACCATCCCTCCCCGCCTTGTTCGCTCCCTCCCATTCTTGCTCGCTCCATCCCTCCCTCTCTCCCTCACTCTCTTGCTCCTGGTCTTATTCACTCACAACCTCCTTCCCAGGTTCGCTCACTCCCTCCATCCCGGTCTCGCTCATTTGCTTACGCTTTCCCTTCATCTCAGTCTCGCCCATTCCCTCACTCTCTCCGTCCATCCCAGTCTTGCTCAATCATTCACTACTCTTCCACCAAGACTCGCGTGTTTCATCTCCAGCGATCTCATTTGCTGTCTTGCTCTGTCCCACTTGCACCCTCCTGCAATCGGTCATGCCCTCATGTTATCCCTTCCACTCACAGCCTCCCACTGTGTACAACACTGTCACAGTCATATCCTCTCAGCCTCAGTCGCTCAGGCCGACTCAGTCAGCCAGCCTCATTCTTTCAGTTTCCCATCCTTTACCTTCACATCCACACTCCCAAACCATCACCCTCACTCCACAGCATGCTCCCCCACCTTCACCTTCAATCACACGCACAAAGCCCTATTATGCTCACTGCTCCGCACACGCAACCACTCTCAGACACACTTCCTGGTACACTCCATCACTGTCACACTCACTTGCTGTCCATCACACTCACTCTCCCGCACTCACCCAAACCATTATGCTCACTCCTCTGCATGCTTATTTACGGTTACCATCACTCCACACGTTCATGCTCACTCCTCCACACACTCCCAGACCATAACACTCACAATCACACACACCTACCTCCCGTCACATTCACTCCCCTGCTCAATCCCCGACATTCAAGTTCATACTGATATGCACGCCCCCACTGTCACCATCACTCGCCCGCACACTTCCCCACCATCACGCTCACTCACCTGCACACTCCTCCATCATCAGTCGCCCTCCCCCAAACACTCCCTCACCGTCATGCTCCTCCTCAAGCACACACACCCCACCATCACACTCGCCCACTGTCACGGTCACTTACCCGCACAGCCCCTCACTGTCACATTCATTTCCCCACAATCTGACTCACTTCCCCGTACACTCCACTCCCGTCAAATTCACTCGTCCGCTCATTCCCCCACATTCAGGCTCACTTGCCCATGCGCTCCCCCAAACCGTCACACCTACTCCCCTGTACAATTCCTAACCGTCACAATCCCCTGCAATTTCTGTCTTTTACTGGAAATTGTGGTCGATCCTCTGTCGTGAAGATATGCAAACACAGGGAAGTGTATTCGTCCATTTGACTGCCTGAGAGGACTTCGGAACAATGTCTCCTTGTACCTGGAAAGGGATCTCTTTCCTCAGGATCTTATCCTTTGTTCAATTCACTAACATCTGGCTGTTCACAAATAATGTCAGGGATAGGATTTCCTGGGGAATGTCACTTATAGAATTTTCTGGAGAGCATCACTTCTAAAATGGTCCAGGCAAAGTCGGTATGGAATATTTTTGATTATGTCCGGTACAGAATGTTCTGGGAAATGTCTGTTATAGAAACTTGCAGCGAATGCCTTTTATAGAATGTACCGGGAAACGTCAGTTCCAGAAAGTTCCCGGGAATGTCGGGTATCAAATGCTCTGGTGAATGTCGATAGTAGAATGTTTGCGGGACTGTCCGTCACAGAATGTTCCAGGTAATATCAATGTTCGAACATTCCAGTGGTTGTCGATTATAAAATGTTTTGGGAATGTCAGTTAGAGAATGTTTCGGGCAATGTTGGGGAGAGAATGTTTTGAGATTGATGAAGCATATGATGATCCGGGGTATGTTGTTTCCAGAATGTTCCGGGAAACGTCGTGTATAATATGTTATGGGAAATACCGGGTACAGAATGTTCTGAGGAATGTAGCGTACAAAATATTTTGGAGGATGTGGGACACAGAATGTTCCGGGGATTGTAGGGTATAGAATTTTGCGGGGCATGTCGGTTATAGAGTCTGATGGCATCATGAAGATCTACATCACAAAGGCACTTCTGACCCACTCAGCATCGCGTTAGGAATCTCTACCCAAACTAAGCTGGTGCTTTGACGCAAAAAAATACGTTTAAGACAATATCTGGATCATTTGATGTCAGATCCTCTTTTAAGATCCGACAAATGCCATCCCTTATTCCGAGATCTATTCCAACTCCTTTTCAGTTCTGTCTAACATTCCCAGCTGTAATATGTTCTGGATATTCAGTTCCAAATATCGATCATTTTGTCGTCATGTCTCTGTAATGCCAGTAAACCATATTCATTTCTCTTACTGTATGCACTAATTTTTTCAATCTGTTTTGAGAACACATAACACAGTCATTCAGAGTGCCTCTCATTCAACTTTTTAACCAATTATTCCCTGTTGCACTGTCAACTTTATTTCTCATGTTGACCCGTTCAGGAAACACCGTCATACTCACAGAATCAGACCTGACGGATAATGTTTCATTAAGCCTAATTACCATCCCTGGGTATATCCAGTCCAAACGGCAGGACAGATCCACCAATGGTCGGGGAACTGTCAGGAAAGGAGTTACCATGAATTACCAAAGGGTTCAGAAAAGATTTACAAGAATGTTGCCAGGGTTGGAGGGTTTGAGCTACAGGGAGAGGCTGAACAGGCTGGGGCTATTTTCCCTGGAGCGTCGGAGGCTGATGGGTGACCTTACAGAGGTTTACAAAATTATGAAGGGCATGGATTAAATAAACAGACAAAGTCTTTTTCCTGGGATCGGGGAGTCCAGGACCAGAGATCATAAGTTTAGGGTGAGAGGGGAAAGATATTAAAGAGACCTAAGGGGCAACCTTTCCACACAGAGGGTGGTACGTGTATGGGATGAGCTGCCAGATGAAGTGGTGGAGGCTAGTACAGTTGCAACTTTTACGAGGTATTTGGATGGGTACATGAATAGGAAGGGTTTGGAGGGATATGGGCCGGGTGTTGGCAGATGGGTCTAGATTGGGTTGGGATATCTGGTCGGCATTGACGGGTTCGACTGAAGGGTGTGTTTCGATGCTGTACATCTCTATGACTCTATGACTCTAAATCTCATGGTAAAAGTTCACATGGTAAAATGAAATTGCCTGATGATGGTCACTTGCTGTCCTCCGCACCAGCCCTCAATGCTAACTCTGTTGCCCTTGATGTTAAAAACAAATTGGAGGAAAGACTGAGTGCGACAAGGACACATGTCGCACTCTGGCTTTTGGGCTGCATTGTCCAAAACAAAGAGTGTCTCCACAGGTCCACCACTGACTGAGCAGGGCAAGGCCTCAAATAAACACCAGCCAGATCGTGGGAAGTGTTGGGGGAATAAACAAGAGGGAAAAGTTCTTACCAAACTAATTGGCACAGATGTATCTGTCCCGGACAATATCTGTAGGAACACCCAGCATACAGTCCTGGCGCAGTAACAGTCTCAGCCTTATTGAAGATACTGCCCATTGTGTTACATGGCACTACCTCCTGTGAAATAGGACATCTTTATAAATGACTGAACAAATGGAAACTGGACTTCCACGAGGCACTGCATGCCAACAGCAGCTGAAGAATCAATGGTCTTCCTCCATTGTAAAGATAGAATTGGGCTGTTCACTGATGTTTCGCAATTGCTCAGCACCGCTCACAATTACAACTCTACTGAAGCAGGCTATTCAGTCCATTAAGAACTATAATCAGTTAGTGAATGAAGCCATTCGGTCATTCGAGACTGTTACTCAGCAATTGGAACATATATTTTAAACTCCCCTGACTGTTACACAGGAGAAGGAAGGAAATATTTAGCCTTGCAAAGCTGCTACGCAGGAATACAGGAATTGCTGGTTACTGAACTGGAAGCAGGAGTAAGTTAGGGATAATTTAAACTTTAGCAGTTTAACAAAAATTAACGACTGCGGTGACTCTGTGATCAGTGCTGGGCATTCAACTATTTGCAACAAATATTAATATTTAAGATAAATGGAGCACATATATTCTAACTTGGCTGAGCAGGACATTAGGTTATCAAGATGAGATAAGATTAAATGAATAGCAATGGACAACAATTTGGCAGCTGCAAAATAATGTGGGTAACCGTGAATGTTTTGGGCAGGACAAAACGCTGGATATTACATAAACGGGAAAAGTTATGTAATTTAGTGGTACAGTGTGTACTACTAATGTTTTGAATGTTTTGGGCAGAACAAAACGCTGGATATTACATAAACGGAGAAAAGTTATGTAATTTAGTGGTACAGTGTGTACTGGATGGATTACTCTTACCCGTTCTGAAATGGGAAGTGTTGCTCTATTTTCCCCTGATGGTCTGCTCCCTGCTGTTCCAAGTGGCCCCATTGCTCTAGTACTCACGGGATATTTTGATTGGCAGTGTTGAGTGGTGAGCAAGGCGGAAGGTATTTTGAACTCTGTATCAAGGGGATGGCCTTTATTCGAGAGACATTCCTTTTTACTACGTGGAGATCTGAAGACGCTGGAAATGGCTGACTGCTTCGGAGTGAACAGGCTGTGGCTGTTACCAGGACATCAGTTATTCACCAACATGATTGCCTGTGCATGGGGACACTGCAACATTAGTGGAGCGAGATACGGGTAGTCCAATCACAAGAAAGAGAACGTAAAATAAACCATTGTCAGATCAGCTGAAATGGTTAGTTATATCATATTCTCAACTCGCATCACAGAATCAGCCCAGATACCATGAATCCAAGACTGGTATTTGTTCACTTGGGAGCACTGTGCAGACCAAGCCGTGCTTGGTCCAATCCGGCAAACTACCAAGAGCCGAACACCTTAGAGACCATAGCAGTACTATTATATTCACAAGCAGAATGAAACACTTTGGAAGGTATTAACACGAATGTTAGAGCACTTGCTCTAACATTCAAAGTTTTTGGATGTACTGTGTCAAATTATAATGAGAATAGATTTTGAAGTCCTGAAATAACACCACTGGCAGCACACTCCTTCTGTTAACATCTCAGGCACAACATTGCAAGGAATCGGACAAAACTTGTCTGAGTCTCCAAAACCATTCTTTGAAAAAGGGAAGCCGTGAAATGTCCGAAAGATGTCGGCAGCATCGGAAAGTTCCAGCCCGAGTTCCTCGACTCTGTTTCTCTGGATTTTTTTTTCTGTTCTCCAATGTGGTTTTCTCCCCAAATGTTTAACTTTTTAAAGTTACTCCGACTTGAACGAGGGAAGCGAGTCACAGAGTAAAGATTGGCACAGAGCGATTAGGCGACGAGATTTAAGAAATGGTGTGCTCTGGAGTCTGGGCCTGGCACAGTCGAGAGACTAGACCCAGCACGGCCTCGAGACTGGGCCAGGTGCACACTGGTGACGGCGCCCATTGGTGACTGGGCCTGGTGCTGTCTGGAAACTGGGCCCGGTGCTGCCTCGAGCCCGGGTCTGGTGCGTCTGGAGCTTGGCCCTAGTGCTGTATGAACACTGGGTCCAGTGTGGTCTGGAGACTGGTCCCGGGGCATCTGGACACTGGGCTTGGTACGGACTTGGAGACTTTGCCCAGTGCCCTCTGGAGACTGAGCTCAGTGAGGTGTGGAGACTGAGCTCGGTGCAGTTTGAATTCTGGTTCCAGAGCTGTCTGGAGACTGAGCCCAGTGTGGTCTGGAGGTTTGTCCCAGTGTGGTCTGGATAAAGCGCCCGATGCGATCTGGATACTGGACCTGGAGTGGTCTGAGTCTGGGCTTGGAGTGTTCTGAGATTGAGCCAGGTGCGATTCGGAGACTGGGCCCAATGCAATCTGGCTTATTGCAGTCTGGAGATGGGGCACAGTGCTGTCTGGATTCTGAGACCCAGTGCGGTCTGTGACTGGGTGCAGTGCAGTCTGTAGCCTGGGCCACCTGCATTCTCCTGTCTGTGCCTGCTGTGGTCTGGAGACTGGGCTCATTGTGGTCTGAAGACGGGGCCCAGTTTGGTCTGGAGGTTGGGCGCAGTGTGGTTAGGAGACTGGGTCTTTTGAAGTCCAGAGACTGGGCCTGGTGCAGTTTGGAGACTGTGCTTGGTGAAGCCTGAAGAATGTGTCCAACGTGCACTGGACACTGGGACTGTACAGTCTGGAGGCTGGGTGGAGTGCTGTCTCAGAACATGGCTCGGTACAGGCTAGAGACAGGGGGGAGATACTGCCCGTGTCGTGTTTCAGGTAAAGTGAACACCAAATATGAAGCCTCACTTACCCAGCAGACCTGGGTCCACTCCTGCTTAGTACGCTCTCTGCCTGTGCATGATGCAAGTTTTTACATTTCAAATTTATCTTTCAGGCAGGACCCTTCTCTTCATTGTCATTCTTCCCACTGCAACTGCCCAGTTTCAGCTGCACAATTCAGTATTGCGAGATTCTCATTAGGGCGTGATGAGATTCGCTTTCAAAGCGGTAATATTCCATTATCACCAACATTACTGCCTAATTACAACTTATGAATTTGTATTCTATTTCTACTAGTTGCCACGATGAGGTTAAACGCTGAAAATTCCCGGAAGTAAATTTAGAGCAGATATCTGGAAAATAGTTCCCACCAATTGTTCGTCCACGCTTGCGATGGCACAACTGGTACCAATGTATCCTGCCATACTCCACAGGCAGTGACTGCAGACTCAGAGTCCTGGGACTCTGGCACCTGACACGTATCAATTTCGCTGCATTATCAGGGCACATCACCAAAACCCTTTAAGTGCGCTTCTGTAGCATACAGCTGAATTCCAGAGAGGAGATAAGTGTGACAGCGTTCAACATCAATATTGTTTTCTACCGAGTATGGCATCAAAGAAACCGAGAAAAATTGGGCTCCATGCATATCATGGGGTGAATCTTAACGTTGTTGGTATCGTATCTGGCACATAGGAAGGTAGTTGCAGTTATTCGAGGTCAATAATCTTAGTTTCAGAATATCTCTGCAGGAGTTCCTCGGATTAGTATCCACGGCCCAACCATGTTCAGCTGCCTCATGTAAGACCTTCCCTCCGCCATCAGATCACAACTGGAAACGTTGACTGATGTTTGCATAACGTTCAGCTCCTTTAAAAACTCATGGAGTAGTCTATATTCAAATTCGGCAAGATCTGGACTTCGTACAATCTTGGGCTGACAACTGGAAAATTTAATTTGAGCCTTACAAATGTTAGGAAATAGCCATCTCCAATAACAGACAATTTAATCATTGGCGTTAACATTCAACAGTGTAACCAGCACGGAATTCCTCGCTATCAATCTTCTGGGGTGTTACTATTGACCACAAACTGAACTTGGATTCTCCATATAAACACAATGGCTGCAAAATCACTTCAGAGGCTCAGAATACTGCAACAAGTGCGTTACGTCCTGACTTCCCAAAGCATGTCCACCAATTACAAGGCATCAATCAGGAGTGTGATAGAATACTCCCCACTTGACTGGATAGGTGCAGCTCCAGTAACATTCAAGAAGCTTGGCATTATCCAGGACAAAGCTACCCAGTCGATTGACACCACATCGACAAACGTGCACTCCCTCCACCACCGAGGCTGAGTAGCAGCAGTGTGCACTACCTATAAGATGCAGTGCTGAAATTCACCAAAGTTCCCTTGTCAACACCTCTCAAACTTTCAACCATTTCTTCCAAGATGAGAAAGGGCAGTATATACATTCCTTTCCAAGTCACTCACAATCTTGACTGGGAAATATATCGCCATTCAGTCAGGGTCGCTGAGTCAAAATCCTGGAATTCCCAGTCTAAAAACGTTATGCACCAAAGTACAGCACATGGACTGCAGCAATTCAGAAAGCAGCTTTCCACCATCCCCTTGAGTGCAACTGGGGACAGAAAATAAATTCTACCCCAGCCAACAACATCTACATCTCTTCAATGAAAAAAGAAGCATCCGATGTTCTATCAGCTCCTGGTCCAGGTCTGTAATGTTGTTTCCGAGTGGTTGGAGTTGTGTGCACTTCTTGCAGATGCAGTCAACAGAAACACTAGAGGTGACTCTTACCTCACACATTCTGCAAGATAGACATTCCACTGCCCTAACCTCCATTCTCACCATTCTAAATTCCCAACGAGACGACTGAAATCTTTTAAAAATCTAGTCATTTTACCAATCCGGCGCTCAGAACATTTTGGCTGTGGGGGGGGGGGGGGGGGGTGGGGGTGGGGGGTGTGTTAGATGAGGAGGATGGGTGGGAAACACTACCCGAGATTCAGGTGGAGCAACAGCCCAAATACAAAGCCACACTTAACCAGCAGGTCCGTGTCCGCTCCTGATTAGTATCTGCAATGCCGAAACATGTGGTAAGTTTTCATAGTTTCAATTTCCCTTCCCGTTTGTCCTCTGGTCCTCGCTGTCGGTGGTTCCACCACAACTGCCGCCGAAACATTTAAACAGGGATAAGCAGTGCACTGCACTTTCCTCCTGAGATTTCTTCACATTGTTTTGTAACCAGATTGAGGTGAGGAATGAGCTGAAACTTTTACTGTGGAAATGTGCTGTCTCACAGAGCTGTGATATGAATGTTATCCAGACTCTAACAGCACAAGTTTGAATGTTGTCTAGGTCTTGTTCCATATGGACACAAACTGCTTCAGGAGCTGAGTGTTGACGAATTGTTGTGAACATTGTGGGATCTTCACTGAATTTCTCCACTGCACATTGGTGTGATCTCATTGTGCTGAGTGGCCTTCTTCGACATTGTATGGATTCCTTGATAACAAACTAGAGACGCTTGGGCTGAGGAAGCTATCCTGAGGATCTCTTGCCAAGGTGCCCCTTGATGTGATGATTGATGTCCATCGATGATTAACATCTTCTCGTGTGCGATGAATGACTCCAAACATTGGAGAGTATGCAATCGATTCTCATTCAGTGCAATTTTGCTGAGGCACTTTGATTTCATCTTCAGTCACATTCTGCCTTGATATTCGGGTCAGTCTCTCTTACCTGACTTCCTGTTTTATCGCTTGTGTTCATATCAATAGTTCATGCTGGGGAAGCAGAGAATGTTTTCTTCAAAAATAGTGCAGTGGATGTCAGGAATTCTCTTTTACAGAATGGTAGGGGAGCTCGATGAATAGAAGTGGCCAGTTGTGTTCCGCAGAGATCGGGTTTTCGATTCTGGGACCTCAGCTCTTTATGATTTTTATAAATGACTTGGATGTAAGTGGAAAGTGGGTTAGTAAGTTTGCCAACGACATGTAGGTTGATGCAGTGGTAGATAGTGTGAAGGACTGTTGTGGGTTGCAACGGGAAATTGACAGGAAGCAGAACTGAGCTGGTCAGTGACAAATGGAGTCCAAAATGGAAAAGTGTGAAGTGATTATCTTTGGAAGTTCGAATATGAATGCAGATTACAGGATTAAAGATAGAATTATAAGGAGTGTGGAGGACCAGGTATATAGATCCGTCAAAGTTGTTACCCAAGGAGGTAAGTTGTTCAGAAGCTGTACGGTGTGTTGGTTTTCATTAACAGGGAGATTGAGCTTTAGAGTGGCGAGGTTATCCTGCAGCTCGTTGGCACCCTGGTTAGACCATACTTGGAATATTGTGTTCAGTTCTAGTCGCCTCATTATTGGAAAGATGTACAAGATTTAGAGATGGTGCAGAGGACATTTGCCGGGATGGTGCTTGGACAGGAGGCCTGTATTATGAAGAAAGTTTGAGGGGGCCAGGGCATTTCTCATTGCAGTGAAGGAGGATGAGAAGTGACTTGATAGAGATGAACAACATGATGAAATGTGTAGTTAGAGTAATAGCCAGAGACATATTTTTCAAGGCAGAGATGGCTATATGAGGCGGAATAATGTTTGGGAATTGGAGGAAGGCTGAGGAGAGATGTCCGAGGTAGGTCCTTTACACACAGATTTTTTGTGCAAGCAGTGGTAGAAAAGTCAGGTATATTGCGGAATTTAAGCGAATCTTGGATAGGCACACGGATTATAGTGAAATGAATGATATGTAAGTTCATCTGATCTTAGAGCAGAGTAACAGGTTGGCACACATCGAGGGCCGAAGGGACTGTACTGTGCTGCATGTTCTATGTCCTATATTCTGTGTCTATGAACGTACTTCAAGAGGCAGTAGTTAGATTTTGACTAGACAGGGAGTTGGGACCTATGAAGATATGGACATTAAAGAGAATTTGAGACCTGGCGCAGATCAGCCATGATCTTATTGAAGGGTAAGGCAGACTTGGGGAGAGCAGGAGGGGGAACAACCTGCTCCTGTTTCTCTTATTCTCGCATTCTGCAATTGGAATGTTAGTGATTGTTATTTTCCTGGAAGTTCTGTTATTGAATGTTGCAGTCAGGGCGACAACAGAATTTTGTGAGCCATCTCTGGATGCTTAAAGGGCGTTCACTGCGAATCTGCACCTATGACATATCTAACAAATGAAGCAGTAGTTGTAGACAGAGGAACTTCTGTAAAGAGAGATGAGAATCCTCTTTCTTACACAACTTGGGTTTTCCAAGGACATTTTACAAATCACCCCAAAACATGTGTGGCAGTCTTGAGGGGCTGAATGGTCGCCTCTGTTTCTGTGCAAAACGTTTGTTGGAATAAGTGGGCTCTAACTGAATTGTATGCAGTATTCTTAAAGTGGTATCCCCAGCTGCCTGTATAGACACAACATGCCACCCCAACTCCTATACTCAATGTTTTGACCGGTAACAGCAAGCGTGCCAAACGCGTTCGTAACCACCCTGTCTACCTGCGACTCCACTTTAAAGGAACTATGCACCTGCACCCCTAGGTCTATTTACTCATCAACATTCCCCAGGGCCCTACCCTCCTTTACCTGACCAAAGTACAAATCATCACTATTTTCTAACTTAAACTCCATGTGTCACTCCTTGGCCCTTTGATGATCACTTTGACATAACCTACTTTTCTGTTTACGGCAAACTTTTTTTTATTTGCAAGCATGCTAACTATGCCACCAATATTCACATGCAACTGGTTAATGGACATGACGAAAATGAGGGAGCTCATCACAGGTTCGTTCAGAATATCACCAACCACAGGCCTCCAGTCTGGAAATCAATCCTTTACCTTCAAGCCTATTTTGTATCTAATTGGTGAACTTCCCCTGGATCCCATGTGCCTTATCCTTCATAATCTGTCTAAGATGCAGAATTTTACCAAACGCCTTGCTGAAGTCCATGTAGGCAATGTATATGACAGTATCTTCATCATTCATTTTTGTCATCTCGTCAAAATAGTTAATCAGGTTTATGAGACATGGTTTACATTGCATAAAGCAATGATGACTAACTCTAATCAGCCCGTGTCTTTCGAAATGCATGTAAATCTTATCCTTTAGAATCCTCTTAAATAAACTACCCCCTTCTGATGTCAGGCTCTCCAAGCCTGTAATTTTATGTGCTTTGGGTCACTGTTCCCTTTTCTAGTCCAACTCCTCCACTGGTCACGACAAAGTTTAAATGAAACTAGAGCGGTGATGTGGCCAAATAGATAGGTCTCAGAGTGGGTCAGGATCAATGTTAGGAACAAAGTAGGGAGACAATTTTAATCTGCTAAACCAATACGTTTATTACCAAAACAAAGTTATTCATTTTGAGATGGAAAGAAGAATGACGAATGGATATTGCAAATATTTACGTTGATATTTTCTGTTCTAAAATACTGAGCAATACACATGCACGTGCACACATAAACAGACACACACAAACAGAAAACCAAAATCTCTGCAATGTTAAGTTGAAAGAACTTTGTCTAGATAATACTAAAACTTATGACGGAATGAAGAATGAGATTTGAACCGAATGATATTCTACGTATAGTTTCATGGATTCTACAGTACAGACAGAGGCTCTTTGGACTAAACTGGTCCACGCAGACCAAAACGTCCATCCACGCTAACCCCATTACCCTGTACTCGGCCCATATCATTCTTAACCTTTCCTATCCATGTATTTCTCAAAATACATTTTAAATATTGGTAATGTTCCTGCCTCAACCACTTCCATTGGCAGTTCCTTCCATATGTGCACCACTCTCTTTGTAAAAAAAAGTTGCATCTCAGTTTCCCTTTTATTCTTTCCCTATAACCTCAAACTGATGCCCTCTTGTCCTCAATTCCACAACCCTGGGAAGACGACTGAGTCCATTTACCGTATCCATGCCTCTTATGATATTGTACAATTCTTTAACATTCCCCCCGAGTCTCCTGCACGCAGACAAAAGAAAAAAACGTCCGAGCTTGTCAAGCGTCTCCCTATAACTCAGACCATTGAGTCCTGGCAACATCCTTGTATGCCTTTTGCTCTCTTTCCAGATTATTAGCATCATTCCCATAGGAAGGTTCCTAAAGCTGAACACAACACTACAAGTGCGGCCTTACCAAGGTTCTGTGTCACTGCAACACAACTTTCCTACTTCGTTACTCAATGCCCTGACTGATGAAGTCCATGTTTCCAAAAGCCTTCCCCACTGTCCTGCCTGCCTGTGACTCTACTTTCAGTGAACCATGCACCTTAACTCCAAATTCCCTGTGTTCGACTGCACTCCGCAAGTAACTAACATTTATTTGAAACTCCTACCTTGATTTGACTTTCCAAATGCAAGAGCTCGTTCTTATCTATATTAAACTCAATTTGTCATTTCTCGGCCCATTCCCACAGCTGATCAAGGTCCTGTTGCAATTTCTGATAACCCTCCTCACTATCCATGATGTCATTTATTTTAATTTCATCAACAAAATGACAAAACTTGCCTTATACATTCTCAACAAAATCATTGATATAGATAAAAAAAAACAATGGGCTAATCACCGACCCCTGAGGCACTCCCTTAGTCACAGGCATCCAGTCCGTTAAGCATCCTTCCAAGATGACCCTCTGCTTTCTGCCATCAAGCCAATTTTCAATCCAATTTGCCAGTTACCCCTGGATTCAAAGCGAGTTAACTTTCCAGAGCAGCCTACCATGTGGAGTTTTACCATAGGCCTTACTGAAATCCATAAAGACCACATCTGTCACGCTCCCCTAGTCAACCTTCCTGGTCACCTCATGAAAGAAAACTCAAAATTCGTGAGACATGACCTCCCTTTCACAAAACTATGCTGACTGCTCTTAATCAAACCCTGCATGTTAAGCTTAGTCATCAGAATCTTCTTAGATAACCTAATTGCTACAGATATTCGGCGTTTTGGTCGATCAGACCCAGGCTTCTAGTTGCTTCCATTCTTGAATAAGGGTACAACATGCGCTCCCTCTAGTTTTCTGGGACCTCACCCGTGGCTACCGATCTTGCAAAAATATCAGCCATGGTCCCCATATTTTCTTGTCTAGTCTGTTGCAGTGTTCCTGGATATATCAGTCAGGACCAGGAGATTTATCAACCTTCATATGTTCGAATACATCAAACACGTCCTGCACTTTGATGTGGACTATCCCCAAGATATAACCACTATATTCCTCAACCTCCCAGGTCTTAATGTCTTTCTCTATAATCAACACAGAGGAGCAATATTCATTGAGAAACTCTTTCATCTTCTGCAATTATACACATACATTTCCACATTTCCACTTCTCTTTTCTTGGCCATAAGTAAAATATTCTTTGGATTCACCCTAATCATCTCAGCCAATGCTATGTCATATAGCTTTTTCGCCCTCCTGATATCCTTCTTTAGTACACTCCGGCATACTTTGGAAATCCATTGAATTATTTCCCTCATCCCAGCTGTATGTACCTGAGTCATGCCTGTTTTTTTTTCTGGTGAAACCTCAATGCATCCTGACATTCAGATTTCCCTATTCCTGCCAGTCATACATTTCACCCTCAGAGGAAGATGCAGGCCTTGAACTCCAGCTATCTCACATTTAAAGGACTCCCAACTACCGTAGGTCCCTTTGCTTAAAACCAAACTCTCCAATTAAACCTTACAAGCTCCATCAACATCAACCTGGCCAAATAAACACTGACTGCATTATTGAGAGAATTAAAGACAAAATCACTAGACACCACCAACTTCATGAATAACAAAAATATTGTCAAACTTGTACACATATGCCTCTCCTCCCTCTTAACTTTCAAAAACACGACCTACAAGCAAATCAACGGAGCATCCATGGGTTCACCAATATCAGGGTTCCTAGTGGAAGCAGTAATGCAGAGACTCGAACAAGCAGCTCTCACAAACATCCAACCAAACTTTGGGTACACTAAGTGGATGACACCTTTGTGAACACTAAATGAAACAAATTAGAGGAAACCTTCAAGACGATAAATGATATCCTTTTTGGCAGAAAATTCACAAACCAGGAGGAAAGCAACAAAAACTGTCATTCCTTGATGTCACACTTGAGCGAGAACATCAAACTAGCGTCTACAGGAAAACAATGCATACCGATCAAATACTTAACTACAGACGCAATCATTCCAATACTCACAACTGAAGTAGTTGTGAGTATTCGGGCATTATTCCAACAAGCCACCACACCCTGCATTACGGAGTAAACGCGGTGTGCAGACGAAAAATAACTGTGCACCGTATTCAGGATGAATGGCGTCCAATAAACACAGTCTGCAGATTTCTCCGCAACAAACCCAAACAAACAGACAAAAACGGCCCAGAAAGCCTCGACACTTTATTACTGATCAAAGACATTTCTGAAAGGACTGCAAGACTACTCATTCCTTTTGGCATCATGATAGCCCACAAAATAACCAACGCACTTCAACAGCTGTGAATGAACTTAAAAAATGCCCTATCCTGAAAACATGCAAAGCAAACGAAAATAACTTGCAAGGACTGTAATAAATACTCCATTGGAAAACCAGGTAGACAACTGTCCTCCAGGAATCATGAACATCAACTCGCCACAAAAAGACATGAGCCACTATCCCAAGGTCCTTACATACAGATGAGGAAGGACGCCACTTTGACTGGAACAACACATCCATTCTAGTACAAGCCAAATAGAGGCACACACGAGATCTCCTAGAAAAATGGCATTACAATCGTAACTCTATCAACAAGCACATTGATTTGGTCCCATCAGCTATTCACCCAGAAAAAAAATCAGAAATGGCATTACTAACCCAAAAAAAGCCTGAATACATAACTAGATAGCGATGATGTTACATAATATGGTGCTAAAACGTATGAAACCGAACCTTGCAGCTCTGCGAGAAAACTCACATCTAGAGCCTCAATCCCAGCTACAAAACCTTTCAGAACTTCCTAAGACTTTTCTTTCATAATTAAGTTATATTTTTCCTTCTTTGAGTTGAACCAGTAACGTTATCAACTTCCAAAGTGAACCTTGACAGATCACTTGAATATTGTCCGAACGATATGTTGCCATCTTATTCCCTGCTCCATGTAGATGCAACTTTGCTGCTGTCATATGCAGAACGATTTCTTTAACAAAAAATAGCCCTTCTTAATTCGACGATGCGGTAATATGTGCCAACATAATTTAAAAGTAGAACGTCGAATGTCTTCACAATGGTTTTGTTAAAATGAATATGTCTTATTCTTAAACAAGTATAGAAATTGATGCAAAAACTCAGCAGGTCTGCCAGCATATATGACGAGATATCATTTTAACATTTCGGGTCCAGAGACCTTTCTTCAATACCGGTCTTATTCTTATATTTCTGCCCAGTTTTATTCTCCAAAACAAGGGGAAATATCAATGAGGTGAGGTTTTCACCAATTACACTCTCCTCAACATCAAATATGGTCAATAAGGACATCTCTCGTTCTCATGTCTAAATGGTCAATCCTTCGTAACATAATGCCTTTAGCGCAAGAACTAGTAAAGAGAAACATCTTTGAAAAGATTTGAAATCAGTTTTGTTGTTTTATGTTTCAGTTTCGGGCATCATAACTTCATGCAATACATTAGTTGTGACCTCTGCAATGACGTGTCCAGACGCAAACAAAAATACTTAAGATCATAGCAGATACGCTTTGCAAGGAACCGGATCATTCCATTTACCGTCAATATTACTTATAGCAACTTGATGTGATTCGCTACCAGGACACTCAAATCCTTTTGTAACACCGGGTTCTGTAGTGTCTGTCGATTAAAAAAAGAAACTGCTGGTTATTCTTTCCCAAAACACACTGATTCCATCACCCACATTGTACTGATTCATTTGGTGAAGGTTTGCTCAATAACCTGCCCTGTCTGATCCCCATTGCAGATGTTCTATCTCTCCTTGACATCTATTAAATGACTGTTCTGGTGTATTAGTAGCCCCTTTATTCAAATCATCAACCTATTTTGGGAATTTTAGGTGATCTCACGCTGATCCAGAGGAATTCCACTAGTTACAACTTTCCAACCTGAAAACGAGTAGTTATCTTTAATCCGCATATCCTAGTGTCTATGCAGGGCTTTCCCGATCCTGTGTAAATGCTGAGACCGGTTGCATGGCCTCGTCCTGTCCTGTGAAATTGACCCAAATGACTGAATATATCATGCTATTCTTGTGTAACTCCGTGGAGGGACAAAATGGTCTCCTACTGTCGCATTGCAACGATGATGAGTTTGTGAATGGGATCTTTCTCTCACTCTGCCACAACTTCGAAGGGTGAATTGAGAGAACACCACTTGGGGTAGGAGCAGCTGTTGGGTATTCGGCTACTGGAGGCTACTACTCAATTTTGGATAGATCATCGCTGGTCTGCGGTTGCTGACCCTTCCTACCTGTTCCCATAAACACTAATTGTCCCATCCATCAAAGATCATTTGAGCTCAGTATTGAATATCTGGCCGTGTCTTCACTGTTCCCTGGGCAAAACCGCACCATGGATGGCACAATCCTTCAGAGAATGGAACAAACGTATTCCAAGCATAAATGTGAGACCCCTTAATTTTAAAGTCTGTTAACGTCACAGTCAGTCACCTCCTCTTTTTACAAATAAGGGCACATCAAATGGGAACAGATGTCGACCATTCAGCCTCTCAGAAATATCCCAGTCCTATTGACTGTTCAGTATCTATTTATCAAAATCAGCTTCCACTGCTCCATTTGGACAATATTCATAATTCATTAAGATCATACAGCGGAGGTAATTGGAATTAGTCCGTTTGGCCCATCAACCCTTTGGGCGGCATGGTGGCACAGTGGTTAGCACTGCTGCCTCACAGCGCCAGAGACCCGGGTTCAATTCCCGCCTCTGGCGACTCTCTGTGTGGAGTTTGCACATTCTCCCTGTGTCTGCGTGGGTTTCCTCCGGGTGCTCCGGTTTCCTCCCACAGTCCAAAAATATGCAGGTTAGGTGAATTGGCTATGCTAAATTGCGCGTAGTGTTAGGTGAAGAAATAAATGTAGGGGAATGGGTCTGGGTGGGTTGCGCTGCGGCGGGTCGGTGTGGACTTATTAGGCCGAAGGACCTGTTTCCACACTGTAAGTAATATAATCAAAATAAAGTCTGCTCTGCTGTTCGATCATGTCTGCCATGTTTCTGAACAGAATTCTCCCGCGTTTTCATTTTAAATCTTGATACCTGTATTATTCAAACCTTACCTATCTATGTCTTGAATGCATGACTGCGTCGGTGTCTCTATAGTCTGCATCTGAGATTGTGTGTTTCTGTGCATATCCGCTTCTTTGCAGGAGACAGGCTGTTCGAGGATGGCTGTTTGTCGGACAGGATGCTTGTGACTAGCGATGACCCGCAGGCAAAAGTGTTGAATCCACGTTTGTTTGTCATTTACATTAATGATTAGGTAAGAATTATAGAAGGAATGATTAGCAAGTATGTGGGTGACATGTATCATGCACAGGGCTTGCATAGCGGTTAACAGATATGATTACAAATAGATCCTCACCAATTGAATCAGTAAAACATAAGGCTGTTCAGCAAGGAAACAAATCTTTTGACTCGTCCAAACTGACCAAAACTTCTACACTAATCTCGTCCAATTTACCAGCATTTGACCCATATCCCTCTAAAACCTTCGGATTCATACACCTATCCAGGTGTCTTTTAAATGTTGCATTCGTACAGCCTCCACCACTTCCTCTGGCAGCTTCTTCCAACACACATCACCCTCTGTGTGAAGGAAAGTTACCCCTTGAACTCAGTAGATACTTAGTGAAGTAGGCGTTTGGTATGCTTTCATTTATTGGTCAGAGTATTAAGTACAGGAGTTGGGAGGTCATGTTGCGGCTGTACAGGACATTGGTTAGGCCACTGTTGGAATATTGTGGCCTAACCAATGGCCACTGTTGGAATATTCTGGTCTCCTTCCTAACGGAAAGATGTTGTGAAATTTGAAAGGGTTCAGAAAACATTTACGAGGATGTTGCCAGGGTTGGAGGATTTGAGCGAGAAGGAGAAGTTGAACTAGTTCGGACTGTTTTCTCTGGAGAGTAGGAGGCTGAGGGGTGACCTTATAGAGGTTTATAAAATTATGAGGGGCACGGATAGGGTAAATAGGTAAACATTTTTCCCCCTGGGGTAGGGGAGTCCAGAACTAGAGAGCATAAGTTTAGGATGAGAGGGGGAAATATAAAAGAAACCTGCGGGGTAAAACTTTTCACACAGCGGATAGTACGTGTATGGAATGAGCTGCCACAGGAATTGGAGAAGGGTGGTAGTATTGCAACATTTAAAAGACATTTGGATGGGTATATGAATAAGAAGGGTTTGGAAGGATATGGGCCGAGTGCTGGGAGGTGGGAGTACATTGGGTTGAGATATCTGGTCGACATGGACGTGTTGCACCGAAGGGTCTGTTTCCATGCTGTAAATCTCTATAACTCTATGACTCAAAATTTTTCTCTTCCAATTCTCAAACCTATACCCTTTAGTTTTGGACTCCCATAGGCTGGGAAAGAAAGACCTCCCCAGTTCACCCTTTTCATGATTTTTCAAAACTCTCGAAGGTGCAAATCTGACTCTCATCAACACGAATGTCTGTACTTTCAGTTATCCCGGGCCGACATTCTGAAACTTAATACTGATACCTCTTCCTTCTCTGTCAAATCACAATTATAAATTCATTTTAATCAAAATGTTCAGATCTATTATGAAACACTTCTGTGGGCTTTAAAACGAGAACTTTACCCAGAGGGGCGGGCACTACCACCACACAACATTAACCCTAAAACTGCAACAGTAATCTCTTCCGTGTTTTTGTACGTTCTGACATGCTCCAGAGAGAGGGACGTTATTACAATTTGATGGACTGGAATCGAGTCCAGAGCACTGGCTCAGAGGCAGGCGTAATATCGACGATACACAACAGAAACCATGCCCAGTTATTCGATAATATTTTAAGTGTCAGCTTTTAGCTGTCTATGGATGTATCAAATTTTGGTAAACAATGCTGAATGACATAGGGGACATTTCTCATTTTTAAGCAAGTACAAGTCATTAGCATCAACTATAGGATGTTGACGGCCTGTTCCCTGACACTGAGATAAACTATGATCATCTTTAATATGCTTGGCGATTACTTCCAGCTGAAATGGTTATTATCTTTCGTGTGTAACATACGGTAAAGAAATCCTGCAGATGCGCTCTGACGGATTTCGAATATATATCATTTATGAACATCAGAGATAACGAAATATCACAATTTCTGGCCGCAAAATATAGGTCACTATCTCCAAGCTCTAACATGTGGTTTCACTCTTTCAAAAATTATTACTTGATCCAAGGCAACTGCTAAACCTCCAGCTTCACTGCACTCGCTCCTCCTCCTTCCTGCACAAAGCAAACCAAGCTGTTGGTCTTTCGGAAATCCAAGCTGCAATTTGTAAGCCTTTTGGAGAGGAACGGGTCTTTTAAACCTGAAGTGGGAGTGTTGGGGATCAGTAATAACACTCATTGAGCTGAGATATGGCGGATGGAGCTTAACTTGGATAAATGGGAGGCATTGCATTTTGGTAAAATAAACAAGGGAAGACTTCTTACAAACAATGCCATGGTATTGGTAAACTTGCAGAAAAGAGGGAATCAGGGGTGCAGGTATATTTCTTTAAAGTTTGTGGTACATGTAGACAGGGTGTTTAAGGTTGCTTCATTGTTCAGGAGTTACAAAGTCATGTTGAGATTTTGCAGGGCATTAATGAAGCCTCTTCTGCAGTATTGTGTGCCGTTCTGGTTGCCTTGTTATAGGAAGGACATTATTCAGCTTTAGAACGTTCAGAAGAGATTTACTGGGATGCTGCCGGGAACACCGCATCTTTCGCCTGTCGAGCCAGAGAACACATTTCACGAGCATTGAATTAATTAGTTTCCAAATCTCCCTTCCACCAAATACATCCTGGATCCAACTCTCTAATTCAGATGCGCCCTCGACATGGGATCTACCTGTTCAGCTTCCCTCCCAACTTATCTGCTCCACACTCCCCACCAAACTATCACTATCACTTCCTACCATCGTGCACCTATCGCCTACCTTTCCCTCAACCATACACTCACATCCACGTTTATCTCTCAGACCCCTTCTCCCACAGTTGTCCCGAAGAAGGGTCCTACATGAAACATCAATTCGCTCACTCCTCTGATGATATTTGATCTACTGTGCCTTTTCCACAGCCACGATATATCAACTCCGAATTCTCCAGCATTTACAGTATCTACTGTCTCAGGTGCAATTCTCTGTTAACAGATCCATGCCGTTTGTCTGTTCTAACCCAAATTTGTCTCTTATTTTATCTTCAGATTATGTCCTCAATCTTTTACTGGCACCGTAAAGCTTGAGTTACAGGACGTATGTTTCAATTTATAAAAAGATAAGCATGTTCATTTTCTGATAGACTTCGGGCATCACTCACGTATCCAAAACAAACTGAATGATTACACACTATTGATCGGCTATCTCCAAAACTCGTTCCCTCAGTCTCCATCACATGTCCCATACAGATGTGTAAATTTTGATTGGTAACTTGAATTTTAATTAAACAGTATTGAATTGAAAGGCGTTGGCTGGAGCTATTTGTTCGGGGACTATAATTAATGTCAGCCACAGTGGATGCTATATGTCTCTTTAGAGGCTTTGCCTCTTGTAGTAATTAGGGACTCAGTTCAAATGTGCTATCACATAGTATTTGCAGGATCATCACTGACAGCACTAACTGGAACCAACAGCTCCAGAGCGAGTGGATGAGTGATTAAAATCGGAGAACATTAGTCTGGAATGTTCCAACAATAGATTAGAATCTGAGAACATTACAATGGAATGTTCCAACAATGGGTCAGAATCTGAGACCCATAGACTGGCATGAGCAAACAATAGATTGGAAACAGCAAACTATAAACTGGAATGTTACAACAGTGGAAGACGTTTATCCGTGGGTCTTTACTCGCTTTCTCGGCGTTGGATATCATTAGCATGGCGGATCCATGATTTATTGATGGTTATTCATGGTGGTTACAATCCCATCCTGCTAAGTCATTCAATTTGCCTATTAAACCAGATTAAACTTAATTGCCGTTCATTTCATTTAAAATTTGGAAAGGCGGATGTCAGCGTTCTCATTTCGAATCAAAAATTCCATTCATTGCGAATTATAACTCACACATTACTATTTAAAATTACTCATCAATATGCGAGGAGGAAACAGACTATTCACGAACTCCATTTTTTTTTTCTCCTGCACACATTTACAATCCTACATTCTCCCTGGCATCAATCTCGTACAATCATGAAAACTCAGTCTTTTCCTCAGCTTCAGTGCAACTCCAGAATAAACCATAATTTGTGTCTTTGTTCATATCGGAATCAACAGCTTCAAGTCCCTTCTAATCATACTTCTCTCACAAAAAAAAACACTTGTGATGTTTCACTTGCCAAACAGAAAGACAATGGTTAGTGGTCAAGTCAGTGACTTGTAATCGAGAGGCACAGAATAATATGTTGATACCTGATGAGGGAAAATCACTTTAATTTAAGTTAAATCATCATCATTTGATATAAAAAGCCCATCCGTTTGCATCAAGTCATTTAGAAATTGCAATGTGACTCCGTTCCCTGGTCCGGTATCCATGTGACTACAAACCCACAACAATATATTTTACTCTTTACTGTCCTTTGCAACTGTTGAAGCAGGGACTCAGGTCAAGATAGGAATAGGCGTTTCGAGGGGCTGAGTGGCTTCTTCCTAATTTTATGGAACAGTTTGCAGGACCTGATTGACGTCTACCCGTGCCTGGTTAACAGTCTGGTGTGCTGATCAGACTCCTTATCTTCCCGTGTAACAGGCAGGAAGATTGAAAGAACTGTCCCTTTTGTTCAATAGTTTGGATTGACTATATGGTTACCAGATATCTGTGTGCCGCACAGTTTCAGGTGTTGAACGAGCTCCTCTTTTGCGTGTGGAAATGAGCAATGCTTGACAGCACTGTTACATGAATCGTACGGACACGATAACAGCACATGCCTAATAAAATGCTGCACATAGACACAGATTGTTTCAGGATATGACGGGGGACAGATTGCTCCAAACTTTGTGTAGGTTTTCAGTGATCGGCTCCACTTCTGTTCTTATGAGAGTGAAAAACATTGATGAAACAGCTGAAGATGTTTGTGCCGGGAAAGCTGCCCTGAGGATTCCCTGCAGAGATGCTACGGGATTGAGAGGATTTATGTCCAATAACCACGAACGTCTTCCTGGTGCTATGGATGACCACAAGCCGTGGAGAGATTGCGCCCGATTCCCCTTAAATTCGGGTTAGTCCCAGTTCCTTGATGCCATCCTGAGTCAACCACTACCTTCTTATCAGGGTCTGTCACTCTTAGCTGAGCCACTGTGTTCACTTCTTTTATACAAGTCAATAATTGTATTTTAGTATATGTTTGGGGAGTTCTTTGCGAAATTCTTTCCTCTCATAGAGGTTATTGAATGTTCGACACTCTCCAGTATAGAGCGTTAGGGGAATTAGACCACTGCAAGTATTTAAAGAGGGGATAGATGATTTTTTTAACTTTCGGAGAGTTGAGGGGTGTTATAAATTCGGCATGAAAGAGGAGATGATGCCAGAAGTAGACCAGCCATGATATTATACAATGCTTGACTGTCTGAATTGCCTGCTCTTCTTTATTATATTCTCATACTGTGTAATTGAAAAAAATAATGGTTATAATTTTCATGGATGACCTGTTGTATGTTGCAGCAGAGAGAAAGCATTTTGCGAATCATCTCTGGGTGAAGTATATGGCCTGTGTTCACAGTGAATATGTGGATACAATACGAACAAGAATGACATAGAAGTTGTTGAGAGCGGAATGTCTATGAAGCGACCAAAGGCCGCTTTCGAACCCAGCCTGGATTTCCCAATAACATTTTCCAACACACACCAAACAGAATGTGACATTCTTGATGGATTGGTTGATATCCAGTTCTGCTGTGCACAATGTATTTGGAGCAGATTTACATTTGCTCTTGTGAAAGAAGCTTTTAGGAGATTAAGGGAACAGATAAACTATAGGGCTGAGGAGCAGGAGTGCGTCATCAAACACTTTGTCACCGCTCCAAAGGACGCTAAGATCATGGCTGATCTGATTGGGTTCTCAGCAGTAGCTTTCTGTGTGCGTGCCCCCTTTGTATTACTCACGTGTCTGCCAAATGTTTAACAAGCTCAAAGTAGAATAAATGCAAACAAGAAGGCACCACAAATGTCGAGGAAAGAAAATTTCCGCTTGAACAACCCGTTCAGAAATTTTCATTCATGTTGTGACCAATGTCGGAGCGTCACTGATTCATTTTGCACCTCCACCTTTCCACGGGTTACAACAACTTTCAAAATGTAGTGATGTGGCCAATAATATAAATGTCAGGCTGGATCATATTGTAGAAAAAATAACATGAGATACAAGCGCGCGCGCACACACACACAGACACACACAGACACACACACACAGACACACACACACACACGTCTTAGCTCAAGCAGAAAAATGAAAGTTTTCCGGAATTTTGTCATAGTTGAACTCATAACAAATGTGAAAGTGATCGTGTCTCCAAAATGATATTCTGTCCTCCGAAGTTTTTCTGTTTGCACGTGCTGTTGAGTATGATATTGATCCCCAGAATACTTGGATTTGGTTGTATTCCAATTGCTTCAGGCAGCGGAGAGATTTCAATGAATCTCTCAGCTGAAATCCTTCCAAGTGGTAAAGGTGACACAACGATTTTCTGCTCTCAGACGTCGTTGTCAGATGGAAGAAAGTCAGAGAAATGTTGCAAAAGCACTGCCGGTCAGGCAGAATCCGAGGAGCAGAAAAGTCGATACTTTGTATTCAGTTCTGATGAAGGGATTATGCCCGAAACGTCGACTCTCCTGCTGCTCCGTTCATGCCTGACCTGCTTTGCTTTTTCGCTCTATACGTTTCATCTCTGATCTGCAGTCGTCAATTTCTCCCTGTACAGATGCAGTAAAACATTCCTGCGATTAGACTTGACACCCTTTGCCAGAAACACCATCATTCCATTTACATTATTAATCTTTTGTTGCATCTGCAGACTAGCTTCATATAATTCATGTACCAGGAAGACGAATATCGCCTGTATCACAGCTTTCTGAAATGAGTCTCCGTTTAAATTGTTTACTGTTGTTTCATCTGTCCTACCATATCGACAACTCACTTCACGTTTTTTCTGCTGAAGCTTTGCTCACTATCTACCACTGCCGATATCACATTGCAGACACACTAACTCCACCTGACGACATCTTGTCTGACCATCTTGGTGTCTGAGGTAATTGAGCTTCAATTCATTCAGATCACGTCAACTAAATCTTTGATCAAGATTATTGATCACAGATGACCCCGCACTGTTCACTGCGGAACAACAGTAGTTAGAGCTTTGCAACCTGAAAATAAACATTTATCTCTACTTCCTGTTCCCTGTTAGCACAGCTTGAGTGGCCTCCGCCTGGGCTGTGTCATGTACTCAACGAGCTGAATTACTTGATTTTATATTCCTGTGTAACTCCTTAAAGGGGCAGAATGGTCTAATTGTAACGATCCTGATGGGTGAATGGGTGGGTCCGCTACCTCTGCAATAGCCATGATGGGTGGATTGAAAGGACAGCACAAGGAGTAGGGGCAACAGTTGGCCATTTGGCTGCACCATTCAGAAAGCTCTTGGTTGCGCCGACGTTTTGACCAACCCTTTCCTGTTTGTTCCAAATAAACATTAACTCTCCTGTCCAGCAAAGACCTGTAGAGCTCAACCTTGAATATCTTCAATAATCAAGCCTTCACTGCTCACTGAGGTTGAGGAAACCACAGATAGCATAACACTAAACATGCGGGACCAAACATCATATCGATACACTTTTGCGATAAAAATGACAGCAGAATAAGAAATAAACATAAACAATTCAGACCTCCAAATCTGTCGCGCATTACCACATACTTCCATTCAAATATGCATCAAACTGAGCCTCCACACCTTTCTCGGGAAGAAAATAGCAATTAGTGAATGATTAAAAAGATAAAAAGATGCAGAATTAGACCATTCAGTCCATCGAGTCTGATATGTCATTTAAGATTGGGATTTTATGTTTCTTAACAGCATTATTCAGCGTTCTCTCTATAACCACAATTCCCTAGTTAATACAAAATTTATCTATCTGTCTTAAAGGCACAAGTGTCTGCGTCTCTGTGCATTTATGTGTGTGTGTATGTGTGTGTTTGTCCATACGTTTACGTGTCTGTGTATTTGTGTGTCTACATATGACCATGTATGCATCAGTGTTTTATCTCTGTTTGTATCTGTTTGTGGTGACTGTAAATGTTTCTGTATGCAGGGTAGCAAAAGAGAGAATGAGTGAGAAAGAGAGTGAATGAGTGTGTGTGTGTGTGTGTGAGGGAGAGAGAATGTGCTTCTGATGGAGCATCAGTCTTGTTCAGGGGTTTGTCTTATGACAGACGTACAGTGAGTGTGAGGGAGCAGCGAGAAACTAGTGACACTGATATTGACAGACCAGGGAAAATTATTGATGGTTGTCCTGTATTCCTGGACATTTCTTCAGATCATTTCACTGGATCAGTGGCTTCTCTTTTTGCAGCAGCAGCGGGAACGGTGCAGGGAGAATCAAGGGGCTGTCTGAAAGGTAAATTTATCCTTTAATAACTTGTCTCGCGAATAGGCGGAATACACGCTAAGCACAAGCTTCCATGGAACTACTGAAAAAGTGAGGTGATATACTTGGGCGATTGATTTACCCAAAACACCACTTAGGTAGTGTCCCCACTCATCCTCCTCCTCTAACCAAATCAAAAATTTCTGTGCACCGATTGGCAATTTTTTTTTCAATATGGAATTTAGAATAGTGGGGATGGTGGTTAGGGTAATTGCATGATCCTCTTATCGGATGTGCGTGGTAAGGGTCACCATGAGCATCCCCACTGACTTCATCTGCAAGAAGAGCACCCAACTGCAGCTAATCGGAAACTGCATTAGGGAAATGGAGTAGGATGAACTTCAGATCCTTCGAGAGGCTGAGGGGGTAATTGAGTGAAGTTACGCTGAGGTAGTCACACCTCAGATATAGGAATAAGTAGATGGGTTACAGTCGGGATGAAACGGGGACAGACAGTGCAGATATCCCTTATGGTCGTTCCCTTCAATATTAAGTGTACAGTTTTGGATAATGTTGGGATGGACGACTTACAAAGGGAAAGCCATAGTGGTCAAGTCTCTGGCAATGATACTGGCTCTGAAGCTCAGAAGGGAGGGGGTAGCATCAAAAAGCGCTAGTGGTAGGCCACTCAATATTTAAACGAACGGACAGAAGGTTCTTTGGGCGCGATCCGGACTCATGTTGCCTTCTGGGTGCCAAGGTCCAGGATGTCTCTGATCGAGTTTACAAGATTCTGAAGGGGGGGGGGGGAGGGGGGGCAGGGCGCGGAGTATGTAGAAATCGTAGCGCACATGAGCAACTAAGACATAACAGGGAAAAGTCATGAGAATCTAAAAAAGTGATTTCAGGGAGGTAGTTTGGTACGCATTAACCAGGCCTAGCAGAGTAGGAGTCTCGGGATTTCTATGGCGCCACATGATAATGAGGCGCGGAACAGCGAGCGAATGCAGCTTAACACGTGGCTATAGGGTTAGTGCGGGAGAGGAGGCTTCAGATCCATAAGTCTTACGGGTACCTTTTGGGGAAATTGGGATCTGTACATGAAGGAGGGGTTATACCTAAGCTGGAGGAGCACCAATGCCTTGTGTGGAATATTTGCTCAAGCAATTTGGGATCGTTTCAACCAGTTTCATAGGGTCTTGGGAACCAGAGCTGCAGACGACAGGAGAGGGTAGTTGTTGAACCAACAGAAATAGAATGCAGAGAGTCTGTCAGGAATAATAAATAAATGAAAGGGCAAATGGATGAGTTAAAGTACTTCTGCTTCAATGCAAGGAGTATCAGGGACAAAAGTGGTGAACGTAGATCGATACATCAGCACTGAGAACTATGATATTGTAACTTTAACGGAGACACGGATTTCACAGGGGCAGGAATATTTGCAGGATCTTCCAGTATTTAAATCTTTCAAAAAGAGCATGGAAGGAATTAAAAGAGTTGGTGGAGTATCATTGTTAATTAGAAAGTGCATCACAGCTGTAAAAACAAGATTGTTGAGGAGGGTTTGTGTACTGAGTCAGTCAGGGTGCAAGTAGGTAACAGGAAAAGAACAGTCAAATTATTGAGTATTTTCTATATACCTCGAATGTTAGCACAGAGATGGAAGAACAGATTGAACTGAAGATGTTAAAAAGGTGTGGATGTAACAGAGTTGCTGGTATGGGAGACATCAACTTCCCAAATATTGATTGGAACGTGCTTCGTGCAGATGTTCAGATGCTGCGGATTTTGTCAGGTGTGTCCAGGAAGCATTCCTGACTCAATAATGAGATAAGCCGACTGGGGTGAGGCCATATTGGATTTGATGCTTGTCAACGAGCCAGGCCAAGTGTCAGATCTCTCGGGAGAGTATTTTAGTCACAGTGACCACAAAAGCCTCATATTTACCATGGCCACGGAGAGGGATAAGAACAGACACGATGGTAATCTGTTTAGTTGTGGGAGGTGGGAGGCTTTGGCTTGTATGCAAGAGCTGTGAAGTATAAATTGAGAACATTTGTTCGGGGGAAAAGCACAAGAGAAATGTCAAGAATGTATAAGCGGCACTTATTGCGACTGTTGAATGACATTGACCCACTGAGACGTGCATGGAATGGTAAGGTAAGGAGCCTTGGATGACAAGAGCAGAAGACCTTCTTGTCAAACCGAAGAAGGAAGCTTACTTAAGGTTGAGAAAGCAATGACCTGGCACAGCTTTAGAGGAATACAGGGTGGCTATGAAACAATTCAAAAATAGACAGAGGAGAGCTAGGAAGGAGAAAGAAAATGGGTTGGCTGGAAGGATAATGCAAAACCAAAGACGTTCTGTACATGCGTGAGGAAGAAGAGAATTCTTAGAGAGAGGTTAAGGCCGATCAGAGATATTCGACAGAAACTTGTGCCTCGAGTCTGAAGAGGCTTGTTTTCAGTATTCGTCAGAGAGAGGAACCTTGTTGTGAGTGAGAAAACTGTGGACCAGATTAATAAATTTGAGTAGATTGAGATTAAGAAAGTGGACAGGCTGAAACATCTGGGAAACAACAAGAAAGAGAAGTCACCAGGACAGGCCAGAGAAACATAAAGTTACTATGCAAAGCCAT
The DNA here is from genome assembly GCF_004010195.1 of Chiloscyllium plagiosum. NCBI lineage: Eukaryota > Metazoa > Chordata > Chondrichthyes > Orectolobiformes > Hemiscylliidae > Chiloscyllium > Chiloscyllium plagiosum. Next base: position 53,067,009 of record NC_057734.1, read on the forward strand.
TCTTAAAATTGTTGTGCCTGTGGCGATGATTTTGGAATCCTATGAAGATTCGTACATTAAAGATGATTTGAGGCTGAGAGCAGATCTACCATGAAATTATTGAAGTGAAAGGGAGGTTTGGGTGTGCGAATGAATTACTCCTGTTTCTGATGTTCTCACATGCTGTTAGTGGGTGTTATTATCCTGGTAGATCTGCTATTGCGTGTTGCAGTCATGGAGACCAGAGGATTTTGTGAGCCTTCTCTGGACGAAGTATTGGGCTGTATTCAGTCAACGTAGGTCTACAACATGACCTACAAACGAAGCACAAGATAGAGAGTGGGGAAGCTCTGTAAGAGAGATGATGGTCCTCTTTCACATCCAGCTCTGTTTTTCAATGACGTTTTCCAAACCATCCCAAACCATGTTTAACAGTCTTAAGCGACTGAATGATCTCTTCTGTTGTTATGCACCAGGCTCTAGGAGTAAGTAACCTCGAATTGCACATGCCCAGCAGGTTTGAGAAGCTGAATGGAACACAAGAATATGGGACTGAGGAGCACGAGTATGTCATTAGACACTTCGAGCCTTCTCCATCCGGCAATAGGATTGTGGCTAATCAGGTTATGGACTCAAACCCACTTTCTTCTCTGTATCCCAATATCGGTGCCTCACTGCTCGGTCAAATATTAACTAACTCAGCATTGAATAAGTGTGAGCAGAGAGGACTACATCTTCCGGTGAAGAGAATTCCAATTCAAAATGACCTTTTTAAAAATGTCTCCTCATCCCTGTTATAGAGTAATAAAGTCATACAGCAAGGAAAACTGTCAACGCTGACCAGACAATCCAATCTCATTACTTCTGATTTCACACCATTTGGCCCATATCCTTAGAAACACTTCCTATTCATACACCCATGTTTATTCCAACCTCTGGTAGCTCATTCCAAAAACATACCACTTTCTGCATGAAAACGTTGCCTCTAAGTTCCATTTCAAATCTTTATCCTCTTGCCTTAAACCACTGCTCCCAAAGTTGGCCCCACCAACGACTTGTACAGCCGAAACATGACATGCCAACTCGTGCACTTAATACTCAATGTATTCAAGAAAAACTTACAAAATGCATTCCTCACTACCTGCCTACTTGCTCCTTGACTTTAAAGGAAACTTACGTCTTCACTTCTCCTCCGTTGTCAGAAACACGTCCCAGGGGCTTATCATTAAGTGTATAAATCCTGCCTAGATTTGCCTTTCCAAAACTCAGCACCACGCATTTATTTAAATTAAGCTCTATCTGACATTCCTCGGCCGATCTGCTGTCTTAATATGATCCCATTGTTCTATGAGATGATCTCCTTCTTTGCTCATTACACTACCAATTTTGGTGTCCCCTGGAAACTTACTAACTGTACCTCCCATTTCACACCAAAGCAATAAGATAATTGACGAAAACAGTGAACTCAGCAATGATGCTTGCTGAAAAGCAATGTTGTATAACCACCCTCTGTATTCTACTTTTAATCGAACTTTTTTGGCTCGATCATGCTGGTTCCTATGTCAGTTCAGCTTACTAAACTTGTGTACCGTGTGAAATCTTGTCAAACGCCTTGCTGAAATCCATACGGACAACTTCTATTTCACTGCCTTTATCAATCTTCTTTGTTTCCTTCCTCACCGCACTATTTACCTGGGGTATGTTGTATAACCACCCTCTGTATTCTACTTTTAATCTAACTTTTTTGGCTCGATCATGCTGGTTCCTATGTCAGTTTAGCTTACTAAACTTGTGTACCGTGTGAAATCTTGTCAAACGCCTTGCTGAAATCCATACGGACAACTTCTATTTCACTGCCTTTATCAATCTTCTTTGTTTCCTCTTCAACACACTTACCCAAGTAAATGTGACATGAGTTCCATTGTTCCAAGCCATGCTGACTCTCTCTTACCAGTCGTTGTATTTTCAAATTCTGCCTGTTATAACACTTTCCAACATCTTATGCACCTTTGATATCAGGCTCATCGGTCTATAGTTTGCCAGCTGTTTGGGTTATTATTTTCTTTTGCAGTGCCACTCTTCTATCGGTCACAGCAAGTTTTAAATGGAAAGACTTTGCTGATATTGCCGAGGATATACGTCTCACATTGATCTGGACAGTGGACAGTGAAGACTACAAAAAGACCTTGATAATTGGCTTAAGGAATCTCCGAGATGTACAGCATTGATACAAACCCTTTGTTGCAACGCATCCTTGCCAAGCAGATTTGCCAATATAATATAGTCCCATTTACCAGCATTTATTCTACAGCTCTCAAATGCTTCCTATTAATATAACCACCCAGATGCCTTTTAAATGTAGTAATTGTACCAAACTCCAGCCCCACTTCCTCTGGTAGTTCATTCTCCACATGTACCACCTTCTGAGTGAAACTATTGTCGCTTATGTCCCTTTTAAATATTTCGCCTCTCACCTTAAATCTATACTCTATAGTTTTGGACTTCGCAACCCTGGGGAAAAGACCTCGACTACCGACAATATCTAATGCCCCTCAAGATTTTTTTAAACTTCCAGAAGATGCAAGTTTAACTCCAATCAACACTAATGGCTGTGCTTCCAATAGTCCCGGCCCTGAATTCTGAAATTCAATGCAACCACCTTGATCAATTCCTTCTCGGACAATTACCACCCTCTCAAGAGGTCGGGGGACTGATGGATGTTTGTTATGGAAAGGGAGGAAAGCAGCAGTTGCAGATAGGTAGAGGGTTTTTTCAGCAAAGGTAGGAGGGGTAAGTAGTTAAGTTGCCTCCCCGGTGTCAGGATCAAGGATATCTCAAAGCAGGTGCAGAATATTCTCAAAGGGGAGAGGGATCAGCAGGAGACCATTGCACACATTGGAACTAATGACATAGGAAGGGAAAAGGATGAGATTCTGAAGGAAGAATATCGAAAGTTATGCAGGAACTTAAAAATAACATCATCAAATGTGATATCTGGATTACTCCCGGTGCAAGAGCGAGTGAGTGTAGGACTACGAGGATATAGCAGGTCAACGCATGGATTAGAAGCTTATGCAGGATTGAAGGGTACATATTTTTGGATCACTCGAAGATCTTCTGGGCTAAAAGTCACCAGTAAGACTGCACCTGAATTGGATGGGGACGAATGTACTGCAGGGAAACTAGCGCGAGCTACTCATGAGGATTTAAACGAGTAAGGTAGAATGTTGAGTGCTTGTGCTCTACCATCGAGATAAGTTATGAATTTCTTTAATTGCTTGGATATGTTTTCCAACTTAAATGTCTATAATTAGTTGTCTGCAACATTATCCCAAACACCGTTCACAACTTACTGCCTCCATCATGTAACTGTCCTCATCCCAAACTATTAAATGATAAAAGGCAGCTGATTACTTTCCAGCCTCTCCTTACCTTACTATCACTCACTCGGCTGAGGAATGGCAGATGGAGTTCAATTTCGATAAATGCTAGGTATTACATTTTGGTAAAACAAGCAAGGAAAGAACCTCTAACATTTAACGTCAGGATATTGGTATTGGTATAAAATAGAGAGAATAGGCGTTAAGGTATAATTCTTCGACGTTTACTTCACATGTAAACAGGATGTTTAAGACGGCGTTAGGCTTGCTGGGCTTCATTGCTCATATCCTTGAATAGAGGAGTTGGCACCTTTATTCAGGATATCAGAACATTCGTGAAGCCTTTCTTGGAGTACTCTGTGCAATTCCTATCGCTCTGTGACAGCGGGGGTTTTGTCTGTGTGTGTGTGTTTTGATTGTGCTGTAAACTGTTGCCCTCTCTCTTTCTTCCCAGGCCGAATCCCTGATGGCTTTCATCCTCCCCTGCAACCTGCATAGTAGCATGGGAAGGCAAGCAGAGAACGATAACAGCAGAAATCTCAGCAGCTCTGGCACCATCTGTGGAGATAACTGGAAGTAAACATTTCGGGTCGAGTGATCCTTCTTAAAAACCCATGCCGGGGATAATACATCATTTTAACACTACAGCGACCAGCAGACATGTCCTACACAGATACACACACGATAATACAAAGAAACAGAGACTTTCACTTGTACAATGTCACATGTAAGGTCTGTCAGTATTTATTTTGATCGATGGTGAACTTGTCAATATTTAAATCCCTCTGTCCCTCCCTCATACTAGCCCTCAGCATTTCTGTCTCCCCCGAGGAGTGTATCAGTATTGCACTTGCTCACAGTCGTGATTGTGTCAGTATTTTTGCGTGGTGTGTGAGTGCATTATAACCTCAATGTATGCAGATGCGAAACCTTGAGGAATTTGCAAGTATGTGGAGTACAATGTAGAACTCTAATTGAAGATCTAGACCCATTGGGGTCTCTCGGTTCTGAGATCGGCCAAAAGAATCACTCCGAGTACGTAAGCGAGGTTTGATAGTTTATTACGACACATGGCACAAGTTTTTTTCCTGCAACACGAAGGCTAACAGCTTCTGTGTTCCTTGGAGAAAACTGCGCAATTGAACTTGTACTGTAAGCAATTTCAAATATTTCCTAAAAGACAGTGTAACTTTAATAATAAAGGAAAACATATAAATGGAATAAGGTGACATATTGGACAGCAGGTTAATCCAGTGGCATTTCCTGGGAAACATTATTGTCTTACAAGGAAAACCATTGAAATGTAATAAGGTTACATAATGGACAGCGATTAATCCAATTACATTTCCTGGGAAACAGTATTGTTTTACGCACATTATCGTCCCATACTTGTGGTTCAAGGATAGTTAGGGTGGTCAGTTGATGTCTTATGAATCATTTCATGAGTACTTCATTGTCTGCTTTATCTTTTAATTCAGCGATCTCAGCAAAACAGGAATGCAGCTGTCAATGATTTTACACAGTATTAATCCTGAGGTCATATTGTTATGTTTCTTTATGTTGAGAAGCCATTTTGTGGTTAATAAAAGCTTGCATATATTTGTTGTTCCTGACAACAGTCTAAATCCAGATTTTAGATCCTCACAATTGGACAGCAACAAGTTGATATATTGTTCAATTATATCACAAATTAAAATCCATAGAACACTATGCGGCGATGCACTTTAGTAAGAAAAACACTGAAATACAATATAAATAATCTCTACACTTACAAAGGAAGTGTGGAACAGAAGGCCCTATGTGTATATTAGCACAGATTATTGAAGATGTCAGGACAAGTGAGGAGAGCAATAAATATCGCAGATTAGTTTCAGTATCTGAGCTGTTTACTGGACGATGTGTAGGTAGGAGCAACAGTGGTCACTTCCTGAGAGGAGGTGGAGAGGATTGTTGCGAGCCAACCATTCTGCCAACCGAAACCGTGCACATTCCATTTGCACCAGTTTGACAAAAAAAGGAGATGGCATCAGGGCAACGACTTCTGACTTGTACTAGGGGAAACGGAACTGAAAGTGCGTTTAAAGTGAGAATTCCCCTTCACTGAAAATTGCGCCTTACTCGGTTGATAGGACATAGAATTTTTCATAATGTCCACATGAGGCGTCCCAGTCCTCTTGGGCTCGTACCAGAGTCGTCTACACGTGGCAGGTAAAGTGGAGGGATTGGTGATGTATTCCACCAACAGGCTTGGCCCTTTCTGCCCAAGTCCAGGCTTTTCCTCCTGGAATGGGAGAAATGGAGGGAGGGACAGAGGGTGGGAATAGTTGACCCAGCTGTTAGTGCAGGTGTTCGTTGTGGGGAAAAGTGAGGTGTCCGGAGTCAGTCATCCATTGTGTTGTATCCATGCAATGCTACAAGTGTGGGGAAGAGTAGTAGAGGTAGGACAGAGAGAGAGATAGAGAGAGAGAAAACTAACGTACTGCATGAAGTTGTGGAGCACGCGCCTTGCTTGCCTGTATATAGTGTTATACAGTGAGTGTGAGCAAGAAGAGAACATGCAATGGCAATTATCCTGACAGAGCAGGGCAGCTCGTTGATGATTGACCTATCTTGCTAAACATTTGTTCAGACCACAGCTTCCGTTCGGAGGACAATGGTGATCTCAAACAATACTCGCTGGGTTTGGATACGTGGCCTCCTCTGGGAAGCTGTGGTCGCAGATAAGAGGAAGAATATATCAGATACATACAGTATGAATCAATTTTAAGAACAAAGAAAGAACAAAGAAAATTACAGCACAGGAAAAGGTCCTTCCGCCCTCCAAGCCTACACCAATCCAGATCCTCTATCTAAACCTGTCGCCTATTTTCTCAGGACCTTTATCCCTTTGTTCTCTGTCCATCCATGTATTTGCCGAGATAAACCTTAAATGAAGCTATCATGTTCACCTCAATCACCTCTTCTGGCAACTTGTTCAAGACACTCACCATCTTGGGGAAAAACGTTTTCCATGCATATCCCCCCGAAACTTTCTCCCTCTCATTTGGAACTTTATTTCCTTATTCAGTCACGGGATGAATCCCTCGCTGGCTAGTTAGCATTTATTTCCCATCCCCAATTGCACAGAGGGAAGGTGAGAGTCAACCATATTTCTGTAGGTCTGGAGTCACACCTAGGGACGACCAGTTAAGGATGGCATTTTACTTCTTTAATGAACAATATTCCACCGGAACGGCTTTTTTCAATAGTCGAAAATTGATTCATGGTCGTCATTAGAATCTTCATTGCAGATTTAAAGTAAATCCCTCGAAAAGTCTAAAGATAGTCGGAGAGACTTAAGAGGGAAATCAGGAGGCCAAAAAAGGGGGCATGAGTTAGCGTTGGCAAATATTTTTCAGGAGAAGAGAAACTTGGGAAAGAATAGGGAGTTTTAAGCAGCAACAAGCCTACGAAGGTGCAGAACTGCAGGAGATGGGGGAGGTATAAATGAACATCTTGCGTCAGTGTTTACTATACAGGAGGACGTAAAAGCTAAGGAACTTGGGTAATAAGCAGTGAAATCTCGAAAAGTGTCAGTATTGCAAATGAGGAGAAGCTGGTGGTCTTAAAACGTATGAAGGCGGATACGGCTCTGGAACCTGGTCAGGTGTATCGTTGAACTCTGTGGGAAGCTCGGGAAGTGTTTGCTCAGCTTCTTGCTGAAACATTTGTCTCATTGATAGTCACTGTTGTGGTGTTAGACAACTAACAAGGTGCCACTATTTGAAGAATAAAGAAAGGTGGTTAAAAAAAGCCAGGGTACTATAGATTGCTGAGCCTAATGTCAGTGGTGAGTAGGTTGTTGGACAGAATTATGGGGCTCAAGGTTTGCAGGTATTTCGAAAGACAAGCACTGATTAGGACGAATCAAAATGGCTCAGTGCGTGTGAAGTCGTGTCTCACTAACTTGATTGAGTTTATTTGAGCAAGTGACGAAGAAGATTAATTGATGGAGAGAGATGGAATTGTCGATATGGACTTAAGATAAGGGTTCAATAAGGGCCCTCATGATATACTGGTTAAAGAGATTAAATCACATCAAATACAGTGAGAACTGGCCATTAAGGGATCTTTTTCAGAAGGGCTAATGGGCTGAGGAATGCCAGATGGACTTCAATGAGGATAAATGCGAGGTGCTGAATTTTTGAAAAGCAAATCAAAACAGGGCTTCCACACTTAATGGTAAGGTACTGGATAGTGTTGCTGAACAAACAGACCTTGGAGTGCAGTTTCATATTTCCTTCAAAGTAGTATTGCAGGTAGATATGATTGCAAAGAAGGCATTTTTAATAAACAGCAGTGACCGAAACCAAGTAGTTTGCTATGCTTTCCTTTATTGAGTAGACCATTGAGTATCGTATTTGGGAGATGATGCAGCTCTACAGGACATTGGTTTGGCCACATTTGGAACATTGCGTGCAGTTCTGGTCTCATTCTTATTGGAAGCATGTTTTTGAACTTCAAAGGGTTCAGAAAAGGATTACAAGGCTGTTTCCAGTGTTGGAGAATTTGAGCTATAGGGAGAGGCTGAAGAAGCTGGGGCTATTTTCCCTGCATGGTCGGAGTTTTAGGGGTACCTTGTAGCATTTACAAAACCATGAGGGACGTGAATAGTATAAATGGACAAGGTTTATTTTTTGTTCCTGGGGTGGGACAGTGGGGGGGAAGGGGGGGTGGGCAGAACAGAATGGTATAGGTTTAGTCTAAGCGTGGAAAGATATACAGATGATCTAACGGGCAACATTTTTACACTGCCGGTGGTGTTTGTATGGAATGACCTGCCAGAGGAAGTGGTGGAGGCTGGTAAATTAGAGCATTTAAATGACATCTGGATGGATATATCAATAGGAGGGTTTGGAGGGATATGGACCAAGTGCTAGCAAATGGGAGTAGCTTTGGTTAGGATATCTGGTCAGCATGGACGATTTGGATGGAAGGATCAGTTTCAATGCTGTACATTTCTATAACTCTATGGCTCTATTTGGATACAAAATTGGATCATACGCAGAAGATAGTGGGTGGTGGTGGAGGATTACTTTTCGACCTGGAGGGTTTGACCATGTGGTATGCCATAAGTATCAGCGCTGGGTCCACTGGTTTTCGTCATTTATGAAAATGATTTGGATATCAACATAGAAGGGATGGTTAGCAAGTCCGTAGATGACACCAAAATTGGAGCTGCGGTGAACAGCGAAGAAAGCTAACTCAGAATACAGCATGACCTTGATCAGATGGGCTGAGGAGTCGCAAGTGGTGTTGAGTCTACATAGCTGAGGTGCTACATTGCGGCAAGGCAAAATATGTCAGGACGTAACAGTTTCTTGTAAGATCCTTCGTTGCTGCACAAAGAGACATTGGAGTGTCAAATTGTCTTTCCTTACAAGTGCAGTCATTGTTATGGGGTCTAACGATGTTTTTATTTTGATATTCTCAAGTGTGTCAGCACATCTGTCCATGAAATTACCCTCAGTTCTCTTTGTCGATTACCCATATCCCCGTCATTTGTTCATTTCTAAACGTATTCCTCCATAAATGTCCTCTCTCTAATAATGATTTTCATATGTCATTCCGCACACAAACACTTTCTTGCCTGTTGATGGTGCAATGGAGATAGAATGACATAAATTTATGGGACCCCTGGTACTGTCAAACACAGTATAGGCTGTGAATTTTCCCATGCTACGGAGTTGCAATGCTCCCCAATCTGGGCAGATAGTCCAGTTAACAGAGCAATACACTATTCGAGATGAAGGGCTTTTGCCTGAAGCGTTGATTTCCCTGCTCCTCGGATGCTGCCTGAGGTGGTATGCTTTTCCAGTCCCATTGTACTTTTGACTCTAATGTCGAACATCTGCAGTCCTCACTTTCGCCTACAGCAATAAAGTAGCATGATCTGTGTAACTATCCAAAGTTGTCTGACATCATGTCCCAGTTTCCAGTGTCTTGGCTGGCTTTGTGAGGCGCATTCAAAATTTGATGTAACGAAACATTTCAGCTGACTTGGCAATACAATTACTCATTGTTCTTTTTCTTGTGAGTGGACACTTCAAAACCTCACTTCTCCAGAGAGTCCTACTCCGGTATCGTTTTGACCTATGTTTCCACAATATGACCTCAGGAAATTAACTGCCTGTTTGTTTCTCTTTATGTCCCTCTGTATCATTACCTGGCCTTGGTTTTTTATCTCCCTAGTGTTCGCATGTCATTGGAGTGTATCTTTAAGGGAGAGAGGAAGCTAGCAAGGATTGACCGAAAGAACAGTGAGTGCTGAACAAGGTAAAAATGCAACACCTGGTTGAAACAAATAGCTGGAGATGCGTTGTCATAGAACAAAAACAAATTCAGATTTGTCCAAACAGCTTAAATTATGCCCCGGATACAAACATCTAATCGAATTTCAATGTAGTATCTGATGACATCAAATGAATGTAAGTATTAGATGCTTTGTGGTAGAAAACCGGATATTTTGAACATGAGGGATATATCTACCAGGAAAACCAAAAGTATTGACTGTTAGTCAAATAGCTCTCTGAAAGGTATCTGTCCATGAGAAAAGTTGTGCAGCAGAAGACCAAAGAAGAGCCGGCACAGGAAAACCCACAGGGAAATCTACGGAGAAAATCTGTTGAAGAAAATTGACAAAGTTGTTTGGTTTACAGGCATGTTTTTTTTTGTAAATCTTAATCAGACTAGTATTGTAGAGCTTCAGGTATAAGGTAGGTTTAAGGAAAAAGAGTTGCAAACAATAGTTTTAGTGTTCTCTGTTGGACTTCAAGAAGACAATTGTTAATGTTTTATTTAAAATACTGAAATCTGAGAGAACTCTTTGCCACTGAAATTAAACAGATTACAGCAGGAGGCCAGATTCCCTATGTGTTCGGTATAAATTAGTAGAGTCGTTTGGCCCGTGTCATAACAGTTTTGGGGCTTTCGTCCGTGATTTGAACAGGATTAGACAGATCCAATCTGAGGTTTGTACAGGTCTGATTAGGTTTTGGGGTGTTAAGAAATCCCAGTAGATTAAAACACTTGCTGGTTGGTGTATTACATCTATAAGTAAAATGTAGGTGAGATACTTTGATTAATTCCGGTTACTTGCGGTTGGCTCAATTAAGAGTTAACGAAATGGCTCTGAAAATTGCGACACAGGTTTAGAGGTTTGAAGGTGATGCACAAATTTCGAAAGAAGGTTTAGTGAAAAAACGACCATACTCTTAGAATTCGTCTTTGGGATTGGGCGAGATCAAAGACAAAAGTAAAACTGAAATTGCAAGGGAATTACTCAAAAACTGAGGTGTGTCAAATAAACAGACAAGTGCAGTCGCGTCAGGGAAACTTAAATTACAATTGAGGAAAATGGAGTGAAGAGATAAACAAATGGAGAGAGTAAGAGGAAGAGACAGAGAAGAGAGAAAGACAGGAGAAAGAAAGAAAGGGAGAGAGAGAGAACGTTCATAGCTGAGCAAAGAGAGAAAAGAAAGGGGGAGAGAACGAGAGAGAGGAAGGGAGAGAGAAAGAAGTTTCTATGTTGAGCAAAAAGAGAAAGTTTGAATTTGAGACGTCGTGACTGAGTCAGCAAAGTCATATTAACTGGATAGAGATTTAAAGAGAACGTAGTGCTGTATACAAATATGTCAAAATTCTGCCATATTCTGGTGAAAACGATGCCAAAGCCTTTTTTAAATATCATTTGAAAGATTGGTTAGGCAGGTGGGGTGGTCCAAGGATTTATGTTAATGCTAGTTCAGACTAAACCTACAAGCAGGTCTGGTGAGGTATTTGTGGTGGCACATGAGGTGTCAAGAGAAAATGAAGATGTTTAACAGGCTAATTGTATCAGAAGCATACAGACAGCTTCTAAAACATAAAGAGGAACCGTGCCAGGTTTACATCGAGTTTGAAAGAATAAAACATAGTTATTTCAATAGATGGGTGTGGGCCTAAACGGTAGCTAAGACCTATGAGGCTAAAACAGAGGTTATTTTCCTGGAAGAGTTTCAAAGTACACTTTAGGTAAGGGAAGAATTCACGTGGAAGAACAGAAAGTTTTGGAAGTGAGAATGGCAGCAGAATTAGCCGATGAAACCATATTGGTGCGAAATCAAGCTTCCGGCTAGATTTTCGTCCTGTACCAGTTAGAGTTCAGGAGAAGGGGAGATCCTCGACTACGAAACAAAGAGTAGAGAATAGTAATAAGAGTTTACCACAGGTTACTAAAGTCCAAGAGGGTGGAAAGGTGGTAAAAGACCTCTGGTGTTCTAATGTAATGGAGTTGGGCACAGAAAATTGCAGTGCCTGTGGTTTCAGAAGGGCAGTTGGAAAACATGCTTTCACTGTCAGATTGTGGGACAAGGAAAGTCACGGTGCTTGTCGTTAAAGAGGAGGCAGTATGGTAAAACAAGCTAAGCCAGTGCCTTTAATGAGAGTGGTAATGGAAACCCCAAGAAGAGCTGAGGAGCTGCAGGAGAGTTCACAGCCGATGCAGGGACTGGGTATTGATTTAGTGTCTGATCCCAATAAAGTTGATTCAGAAAGAACAGAGGGAGAAAGACAAAAAACATATAATTTTGAACATACAAGATCTAACCAATCACTAACAGTAATAGATGAGCAGATTTGCGCACTTTCTGACCTGTTGCCAGAGAGTGTGGCAGTTTGTGGGATAGATGAATGGAAATTTAGCGTTCCACTATGGAGTGCCAACTCAAGAAGTAACAGTGGGAAAGATTGGCAGAGTGTCAGTTCCAGGAGTCCTGCTTGTTTTTTGGAAATGATTTCCTAGTGCCCAATGAATGAGTGACACCCCTTGTTGTGGAAAAATCCAAAGGAAGATCAATGAACTGAGGAGGTAAAACAGAAATATCCGGGTATTTTCCCAGACTGGGTAGTGTCAAGATCCGACTATTATAAGTCACAGCAGGAAAGAAAATTTAACCAGAAAGATGAAAGTTTTGAGGTTCAGTTAGAAGACAACCTCTTTGATGTAATCGTGCAAGATAAACCTGAACAGACAGAGGGTCAAATTGAAGAATTTTGTCCTGAAAGACGAAGGGACTTACAACATAAAGACAAAACGATACATTTATAAATGGATGTATATTCCAAAAATGAGGTAGAGAATAATCTTGAGGGTTAGTGTCTGAAAGACAGAATCCTAAGACGGAAATGGTGACCACAGCAGGTTAGTGCAGAGGAGAAATGGGCCGCTGTACCAGATTGTGTTGACGATAGCAGACAGACAGGAAGTCACTTCGGTGTACGAAAGACTCAGAATAAATTACAACAAAAATTTTTTTATTGGCCTGGAATACACCAAGATGTGAAAAACTATTGCCATAAGTGTCACACATAGAACATAGAACATAGAACAATACAGCATAGAACAGGCCCTTCGGCCCACGATGTTGTGCCGAACATTGGTGCTAGCTTAAACACCTATCCATATACCTATCCAATTGCAACTTAAAGATCGCCAATGATTCTGACTCTGCCACTCCCACAGACAGCACATTCAAAGCCCCCACCACACTCTGGGTAAAGAAACTACTCCTGACATCTCCCCGATACCTTCCACCCTTCACCTTAAATTTATGTGCTCTTGTAACACTCTGTTGTACCCGGGGAAAAAGTTTCTGACAGTCTACTCTATCTATTCCTCTGATCATCTTATAAACCTCTATCAAGTCACCCCTCATCCTTCTCCGTTCCAATGAGAAAAGGCCTAGCACTCTCAACCTATCCTCGTACGACCTATTCTCCATTCCAGGCAACATCCTGGTAAATCTTCTCTGCACCCTCTCCAAAGCTCCCACATCTTTCCTAAAGTGAGGCGACCAGAAATGCACACAGTACTCCAAATGTGGCCTAAACAAAGTCCTGTACAGTTGCAACATCACTTCACAACTCTTGAATTCAATCCCTCTGCATTAATAAAAATTACAAACAGCAGAGGACACAGAACTGATCCCTGCGGATCTCCACTTGTAACTGGGCTCCAGGCTGAATATTTACCATCTACCACCACTCTCTGACTTCGACCGGTTAGCCAGTTTTCTATCCAACCGGCCAAATTTCCCTCTATCCCATGCCTCCTGACTTTCCGCATAAGCCTACCATGGGGAAGCTTACCAAATGCCTCACTAAAATCCATGTATAGTACATCCACTGCTCTACCTTCATCCACATGCTTGGTCACCTCCTCGAAGAATTCAAAAAGACTTGTAAGGCAAGACCTACCCTTCACAAATCCGTGCTGGCTGTCCCTTATCAAGCAGTGTCTTTCCAGATACTCATAAATCCTCTCCCTAAGTACCCTTTCCATTACTTTGCCTACCACAGAAGTAAGACTAACTGGCCTGTAATTCCCGGGATTATCCCTATTCCCTTTTTTGAACAGGGGCACAACATTCGCCACTCCCCACTCCCCTGGTACCACCCCCGTTGACAGTGAAGACGAAAAGATCATTGCCAACGGTTCTGCAATTTCCTTTCTTGCTTCCCACATAATCCTAGGATATATCCCGTCAGGCCCGGGGGATTTGTCTATCTTCAAGTTGTTCAAAATGTCCAACACATCTTCCTTCCTAACAAGTATCTCTTCTAGTTTACCAGTCCGTTTCACACTCTCCTCTTCAACAATACGGTCCCTCTCATTTGTAATTACTGTAGAAAAGTACTGATTCAAGACCTCTCCTATTTCTTCTGACTCAATACACAGTCTCCCACTACTGTCCTTGATCCTCATTCTCGTCATTCTCATGTTTCTCATACACGCATAATATGTCTTGGGGTTATCCTTGATCCTACCCGCCAAAGATTTTTCATGCCCTCTCTTAGCTCTCCTAATCCCTTTCTTCAGCTCCCTTCTGGCTATCCTGTATCCATTCAATGCTCTGTCTGAACCTTGTTTCCTCAACCTTATGTAAGCCTCCTTCTTCCTCTTTACAAGACATTCAACCTCCCTCGTCAACAAAGGTTCCCTCACACGACCATCTCTTTCCTGCCTGACAGGTACATACATATCAAGGACACATCGT
>NC_057734.1:53081849-53101649 GCF_004010195.1 Chiloscyllium plagiosum
ATTCCTGTCCCTCTTCTATCCACGTTTCCGTGATGGCCACAACATCGTAGTCCCAGGTACCGATCCATGCCTTAGGTTCACCCACCTTATTTCTGATGCTCCTTGCGTTAAAGTATATGCACTTGAACCCATCCCTGTGTCCGCAAGTATTCCCTGTCAGTGCTACCTTCTCCACAGCCTCCCTACATTCTTGGACATCCTGACAAACAGCTAACCTATTTGCTGGACTACAAGTCCGGATCCCATCCCCCTGCCAAATTAGTTTAAATCCCCCCAAAGAGTGCTAGCCAACCTACCTCCCAGGATATTGGTGCCCTTCTGGTTCAGGTGCAACCCGTCCTGCTTGAACAGGTCCCACCTTCCCCAGAATGCAGTCCAATTGTCCAAATACCTGAAGCCCTCCCTCCTACACCATCCTTGCAGCCACATGTTGACGGGAACGACCACAGGGGATCCCTGCTCTGCCTGCTTCCTCCCCTTCCCACCTCTAATTGTTACCCAGCTACCTCTGTTCTCTGGCATAACTATGTCCCTGTAGCTTCTATCTATCACCCACTCAGCATCTCGAATAATCCTCAGTTCATCCAACTCCAGTTCCAGTTCCCTAACGCGTTCTGTGAGGAGCAGGAGCTGACTGCATTTCCTGCAGATGAAGTCGGCAGAAGCATCGGTGGTCACACCTACCTCAAACATTCTGCAGGAGGAACATTCCACTGTCTGCACTGCCATTATTCTACACTTAGTCTCCAAAACAAGAACACTGAGTAGCTTACCTGTGGACTTTAAAGTTAGGTTCATGGAGGAGGATGGGAGGGAGGCCCTTTGTAGGGCCTGGGGTCTAGAACACACCCAGTCAAATATCAATCACTTACCTTCCTGACCAGCTCTACGCTCCAACTTCACTTCCGCCCAGCTCGCGTCGCTCTCTGCTGTGAAAAGACTGTTGGCGTCGTGGTAAGTTCTTAAATGTCAATCACTTACCTTCCCAACCAGCTCTGCGCTCCAACTTCACTTCTGCCCAGCTCCCGCCATTCCCTGCTGTGAAATAGTCAGCATGTCAAATAGTAGGAAATCCACAGGCAGTAATAAAGCAAAAACATTGTTGCCAATTCCAATGTTCAAAGAACTTTTCACGTGCTTTATATTTGATCGTGTAGGTCCCTTTAACAGAACTGGAAGAGAGAAAGAACCGGAGAACCAGATGTTAGGAAATGCCCCGCAGAGTGTGGAATCAAATTCAGACGTTTTCGATTTTGATGTGTCACATAATATGATAAAAAAAGAAGACTTCCTTGAGGAGTGGGATGGGAGCAGAGGAAACGGTTGAAAGATGTATTCCTGCAGTATGAGGATATATGCAGGAATCGGATGGGTAGGACTAATGCTATTGTATATGAAATAGATTCAGGAAATACAGTTCTGATAAACAATGTCCCTTTCGGCTTAATTCTTTCAACGTCAGACAGGTCCAGAAGGAAGAGGAGCAGATGCTCAACGAGGATATCATCAAGTCGAGTCAAAGTGAGTAGGTTTCGCCAATTTACTTCGTTCCGAAAATGGATGACACTCAACAATTTTGCATGGATTGGGGAAGCTCAACACAATTAAAAAAAATCGGGCTCATATAAGTAAGTAGGACTGCATCGAGAAATTTGGATGAGCCAGTTAGATCATCAATTTGGACTTTCAACGTGGTCAACTGGCAAGTCCCTTTATCAGAGACAGCGCAACAAGTTTCTGCGTTTGTAACTGCAAATGGGCGATATCAATTAAAAGTGATGTGCTTTTGAATGAAGAGTGCGAACGCTACATTCCACAGACTCAAGAATGGAGTTGTGGCGTGGTTCACAAGCTGTGCAGTCTATTTGGACAATGTAATTGTTCGAAAAATTTCATGGTACAGTTGGCAGAGCTCCTAGAATGCCTACGAGAAACAAAACTGGTAATAAACGTGAAAGCAGAGGTGACATTCTTGGGACAGAACATCAGTGGAAAGTTAACTACACTGAATGCCAGGACGAAGGCCATCGTGGATTTTCCACGATAAACTTCAAAGACTTTTGGTATTGAACAGTTTATATAGGAAGTTTGTTCCGAATTACAACAGTATAAGTGGCACTGTTAACTGATTTGTTGGAGAAGAAGTCAAATTATCACTGTCAGAACACTGCCAGGCGGCATTCGAACATTTAAAAGCAATATTAACGACAGCATCAATTTTAGCTACATCAAACTTTTCGAACAATTTCAAAATTGCCATCGATGCTAGTGACATAGTAGTTGGAGCAGTACTGATGCAGGAAGATGATAATGGGATTAGATTGCCAGTCATTTTTCGAGGAAGCTTAAAATCCACCGCATGAAATACTCCACAGTCGAACAAAAAAGTTCTGATTTTGGTACTGGCCTTACAACATTTTAATGTCGACGTTAGGAAAAATGTGTCAGAGATGGTTGTGTACACGGATCACAGTCCTCATACATTCTTCGACTGCTTTAAAGAAAAGAATATGAATCTATTCTGTTGTAGTCTTTTGATTTGCAAATCGTACATCTTGCGTGTTATAAAATGCAATTGTAGTTTCATTGTTCTGCATTTAATGGACAAAATACAGTTAAGAATCGTATCTCTTCAATGACTTATATGTATGCATGCATTTATGTCATAATAATTTATTTACGGAATAGGAAAATAGCCATCTTTTCAAGATGATGGTGCATGTTTTTCTTGAAGGAGATATGCTATGAAGGTGTAGGTGTATACTATCCCTTTAAGAAAAAGAGGATGCCAGTGAGGACTGATCGAAAGCACAGACAGTGTTGAACAAGGTAAAAAAAAATCACACTTGGTGAAACAAATAGATGGAATTGCTTGGCCATAGAAGAAAAACAAACTCAAATTCGGCCAATCAATTTCAATTATGCCTCAGATGCCAAAATCCAATTGAATTTGAATGCAGTGTTTTGATGACCAATGAAATGATTCGAAAATTTATGGTAAAACAGAATACATTTTATACAGTTTTGGGAGAAAGCTAAGCAAACCAACAAGTAGCCAAATAGCTCTTTGTAAGGTACCTATCCTTAAGAAACGTTGTGCAGCAGAAGACTAAGGGGACAGACGACCCATTAAAACCCAGAGCAAAACCTAGAGTGAAAAATCTACAAAGGAAAGTCAATAAAGGTGACTGGATGTGAAGTGCGATTTTTCTTGTAACTTTTAATCTAATTTGTAAATCGGACCAGCATTGTAGAGTGGGAGGTAAAAGATAGATTTAAGAGAAAGGAGTTGTAATTAGCCCATAGTAAATAGTTGTAACTTTTTTAATGGCCTCTGTTGGACTTTCAGAATAAATTTATTTTTACATTAAACAGTGAAGTCTGAGGTAGATCTTTGCCTCTCTAAATTTAACAGATTATGGCGTGAGGTGAGTTTCTCTGTTTTTTGGGTTTAAATTAGCAGACGCATTTATGACGTGCCATAACAGTAGTGCATCAAGTGCTGGCAGTAAAGCTCAGAAGCAATGAAATGTTGTGTGTCGGACCCTTGTTCACTTTGCCGTGTATCCCATGTGCCACTCCATGTTCGACAGACTGTTTCAGGAGTTTTGAGCCATTTGTTTGAATCTTTGTCCCTGTCCACTGATTGTGTATGTTTGTGCATTTCAACCGATGGTGCAGTCAGTTACACGAGGAAGTCGCTCGAATGTTACTGTGAAAGACCAGGCATTTAACTTTTGGTTTCTGGGTTTATTCTCAATGGCGTTCAGAAGGAATGAAAGGGATCTAATTTTAACATGCAGAATACTCAATGGTCTGTAGACAGTTGTTGGGTAGATAGGAGAGGTTACGACCCAAGTGCACAGCCTTAGAGTTAAGGAAAGAACTTTTAGAACAGAGATAAGGAGAAACGTCTTCAGCCAGACAGTGATAAATGTATGGAATACAGTGCCACAGAATGCATCGGAGACAAGGTCACTGAATATAATTAAGTTCGAGATAGATCGGATCTTGAGTATTAAGGAAATCATGGGTAACAGGCAGAAACGGAGAAAGGGGTTGAGAAACCAATCAGCCATGATTGAATGGTGGAGCAGTCTCGATGAGCTGAATGGCCTGAATTCAGCTCCGATATCTAATGGTCTGATGGTCTTATCTGCGTCTGAAATATGGGCAACAAATGGAGCAGATGCTGCAGAGAGGGGAATCTCCGATACTATGGAATTTGTGTTTGTGAGGCAAGGGACATGCAATATTCACTACGTTTTTTTGTCCAAGAACAGCTACGTTTCACCCAGAAGCAGATTGTGAGGGACCCCTTATTGAACAAGGAGCTGGTCACAGAACGATGTCATCTCCTTCAACATGACCTGCAGCTTCACACCAGGGGGAGGACAGTGCTGCCAGCGGCTGTTACAGTAAAAGTTTCTTACAGCTTCTATGATCTGGAACATTCTTGACAAGATTGGGTGACATATCCATCATTTCCCAGTATGTTGACATCAATGTCACCGTTCAATGTTGGAGGATATATATGGTGGATGCGGTGAATATAATGTTTTTTCGCCTCAACAGGGAACTGCTGGGTATATCCCTGTTTTCCCAGTCTGGCGGGATTCCCGATTGTGTACATGGCTCTGACAGGTCCCTATGTCAATGGAGAGAAGTAGAGGAAGTGAAGGAACTCAGTACTCCAATAATGTGACCATGCATAGTTCAACATTTGATGAATACCAACTGTCCTCGCATGAGCCGTAGCCTCTTCATTCAGAAGCAATCAGCCATTTCTCTCGTCTTCGTGTTTCCACGTAGAAAGAAATGAAGGCCCTTTGGATCATTGCTGTACACTTGATACACGACTCAAATAATGCCCCGTCAACATTTTCGACCACCAACCAACTACATCTAAATATCCCGTGAGAGCAATTTGGCCACTGGAAACATCAGAGAGCAGACCATCAGTGAGATGTAGCGACACTTCTGATATACTCACTGGACTACTACATCATGTAATATCTCTCCATTAATCGAATGTACAGCCGTTTATTCTTCCTGAAATATTAACAGTTTCACGGTTACCAATATTATGATCCATCTTCCAAATTGTACATTGCTGATCCATTAACAGATTCTCGAACTCCTTTTCATAACTTTATTTCCTGTCTACCTGAACATCATTGGCCAGTTTAGTTTTGGTTTGTTCAATTTATCTAAACTGTAGATACAGGATACAAGTAGTTGACGAGCCAGTTCTGGTCACTGCTTTACTATAATCCTTAATTTCTTTTAAACTGATAAAGACTAATTTGCAAGTAATTTATGCTTGCTTCCGGCTCAGTAACCAGTTGTCCTCCTATTTCTGTATGGCAGAATTGAGAGGCTAAGTGTTCCCTACCATTTCCTGTGAACAGACATGAGAGATTAAAAGATCTGCTCCAAATGCTGAGTAACAGGGTCGAATGGCTGAATGGCCTCATTCTGTTCCTGTTTAAAACTCTTGGTGGGCTGAGTAGCCTGTTCCAGTATAGATGAAGTAGGCAATGGTGCTGACCATTTTGGAATCATCAGTAAACAGCCCACTTATGACGATATGATGGAGGAAAGGCCATTGATGCTGCAGCGGCTGATAACCCAAAATGCCTCATGGATGCACAATTTCCATTTGTGCAGTCCTACTTCACAGGACTAATTGGCATATAAAACAGTGGGTGGTGTTTTCAATATGAGATATGTAGGACTGTGTGCTATGTACTCCTACAGATACTGTTAGGGACAGATACATCTGTGACAATTTGTTTTGTGAGAATGGTTCCCTGTTCTTAGTTCTGCTAACACTTCCCACTTTCTTGCTCTTAAGTTAGGCCTCTTCCTGTTCCGTCAGTGGTGGACCTGTGGTAACACTCTTGGTGATGGACGTTGAAGTCTCACACACAGAGAACTGTCTGTGTCCGTGTCGCCCTCAGTGCTGTCACCAAGGTTTCAACATTGAGGGGAACTGCTTTACCATGGAGGAATCGTGTAGAGGTAATAGATATCCATCATCCAACTTTTCATTGAAAATATTTGACCTGCTAACATGTGATCTCCCGGGTTCTGGTCGCAATTTTGATTATTTCCGCAGTAATTCTTTTCCGGACTGTATACCATGACTTCCCTGGTCTGCCTGTCCTGCCGAAGTTGCAGGATCTACCCACGGACATTAAGGGAGCTTCATGAAACATTATCCATTATAAACATAACAGGAGGGAGAAATTAAAGCCCTCCCCAACCTGGACTGTGGGCACGGTCATGGAGCTTCTACAGGGTAAGGAAGCTCACAAGCAGGACATTCCCTTCCCCCAGAAACAGGAGTGAAGGCCATTACTCGACACCTTGCCTACCTGCTCTGATGTTGCCCCGCAGGTTATAGCAGTCTCAGCCATCGGGAGGAATGACGACATTGCAGGGAGTTCATTGTCCTTTTCCATTCTGCCAGTGTAAGGGGAGACACAGGGAGAATCTCATCATTCGACATGAGAAAAATGAAAAAGAGGTTGCTAGATTATCATAACTTCACAAAAGGCATCAGGAAATATGTGACCGAATCTACTATTCATCTCACTACAGCCCACAACTTTCAGATTACACAGAATTTTAATTGGTTCAAGCTTAGAAACAGCAACGAAAAGTAAGGACGAGTGGAAGTTGTATATCGAAGTCAACCCTGCAGGGCTAATTTTCTACAGGTTATAAACAGGTTAGATGTGCAAGAAATTGCTGGCAAACCTCAATGGGTCTGACAGCTACAGTCGGAAGAAAGCAGAAACACCATCTCAAATCTGAAGACTCTTCATCTGAACAGCTTTTGATTCAGATTCCAAGCATCTGCTGCTCTGCTCTTTGTTTTACAGTAGATTAAAAACATTGCGCTCATAGCAGCATGAATGGATGACTTTAACTGGGACAAAGGGAAATGGCTGAGGTCAGAAGTGCAGGAGATATGTTAGTTACAACCGAACACCCTGTCCATCAGAGTTTGGGGGGTGGGTTGTGGTTTTATAGGGTCGGGGGATCATGGGGATTCTCATTTGATGAAAATGAGAACATGTTGGACTTGTCCCACTGGAATTCCGCATCATCTGAACGGATTTTACGGAGAGAGAGAAACTGGGAGAATGTACTCCTTCTCAGCTGCTGGTTTAGTCAGACCAGGAATCCTAGACTGAGAGATTGAAAAGATCTAGAATCGAAATTGCAACTCTTGACTACAATGGGATGTGAAATTACACTAAGGAGAATTTCAACGGATAAACAGGGAGCAGGAAGGAGAATGGGGTTTAAAAATATTGATCGAATGGCAGAAGAGTCTCGATGAATTCTGTTGCTGTATCTTATCGTCTTTGGAACGGTGCCAGACATTTTAGCAAATATTTTACTGTACTTAGCAAAACTTTATTCTGGTTAAAGATGCCTCATTGAGAAGGTTAACTACCTATGGCTCACAAAGAGGATGGAAGATTGCATGCAATCACAAATAGAACCACAAATCGTGATGGGACTACACCTCGGGAATATGTAGTTGTTTTGAAGGAGCAATCTATCATTTATTACAGGGATGAGAAGATTTTATTTATTTTCCCGGACGGTTGCAAGTGATTGGGTCTCTACAGCCCAGCGAGCTGTTCGGGCAGAGACAGTGACTATTTCTGTGGTACAGAAAGATTGATTCACGAATAACAATAGAGCCAATTATAATCAGAGAGTGGGTGGGCGTGTGGAGCACTGAGGAAGAACTGATCAGCCAGAATAATACTGAATGCGTGAGTAGGTTCAAAGGGCTGGATTGTCATCTGATGCAACTTAATTTTGTTTCCCTGTCTTTGTAACAAACGGTCTCTGTTCCTCCTCCTGGAGCATTTTTCTGACACTGTCTTAGGTGGGTGTTTCAGACAGAGGCAAACTTGATGGGCAGGAGGGCCTTTGTCTGGAAGTCTCAAAGACTCTGTTACAGTCCATTACAAGCATTCCCCAGAACATTTTGTACCTGACATTCTCTGGAACATTCTGTATCCAGCATTCACTAAAGAGTTCATACCTGATATTCTCTGGAATATGTTATTCCCGATCTTCCCTGGAACGTTCTGTAAAAAAAAACATTCCCGGAGCATTCTATTCTGACACTTCCCGACATTTTCCAGAATATTCTACAACCAACATTCCACAGAAGATTTTGTAATCGATATTAACTGGAACTGTCAATATGCGACATTTCCCAGAGCATTCTGAAAACAGCTGCACCCAGACGTTCTACACGTGGTGTTCCCTCGATCGTTCTGTACCCGACATTCTCTGGAATATTCTATAACCGACATTCCACAGAACATTTTGTAACCAACATTACCCAGAAGAATCTATACCTGACATTCCTTGGAACATTCTGTAATCGACAGTTTCTGGAATGTTCAGCACGTGACATTCCCCAGAACATTATTTGCGCGACTCTTTCCAAAGCATTCTGTAACTGCTATTCTCAGAACTGTTCTGTATCTGGAAATGCGCAGGACAGTCTTTACCCAACATTTCATTGAATATTCTGTAACCGACAGTCTCATAACATTCTCTAGCCGACATTACCCACAACATTCTGTATTCGACATACCCTAAAGCATGCTGTTCCCAAATTTTCTGGAACACTTTAATCACGATATTTTCTTGAACATTCAAAAGTTGCAATTGCACAGAAGAATCTGTACCCAACATTCCCCAGAACATTCTGCACCTGATACTTCCCGGAACATTGTGCACTCAACTTTCCCCATAACGTTCTGTACCCGGCACTATCCAGAACATTCTGCACAGACATTATCCAGAACAAGCAAAAAAAAATGACATTCTCCAGAGTATTCGATAACCAACATTCCCAAAACATTCTAAAACCGACACTCGCTGAAAAACTTTGTAAGTGACATTCCGTGGAATATTCTGTACCCAAAATTCACCAGAGTATTCTATACTCAACGCTCCCCAGAACATTCTCTACGCAGCATTTCCCGGAATATTGCATAACTGACATTCCCCAGGACATTCTGTAAGCGACAGACCCCGAACGTTCTGTACCCGACATTATCTGAAACATTCTCTACCTGCCATTCTCTGGAACATTCTCTCATTATCGTTCCAGGGAGTTGATGTAATCAACAAACCAAGAACATTCTCTAACCGACACTCCCTGGAACATTCTGTACCCAAATTCTCTGGAACATGCTAATCCCGACATTCTTAAGAACATTAGGAAACCGACATTCCTTAGAACATTCGGTGCTAGCCATTTCCCGAAACATTCAATAGTGCAACACTTCACCAAACATTCTATAGCTGACACGACAGAGAACAGTGTCTACATGATATTGCACAGAATTATAGGTTCCCGAGATTCGGAGGATCTATCTATAAGCAATATTCACCAAAGCATTCTATACCCGAACATCTCCAGAACATTCTAAAAGTGACATTCCCCGGAATATTTTGTACCCGATATTCTCTGGAACTTCCTGTACCTGACGTTCCTCATAACATTCTGGAAACAAAAATCCCCAGAACATTCTGTGCCCGAAATTCTCCAACACAATCTCTTCCCGATATTCTCTGGAACATTTTGTAAGCGACACTTTCCAGGAAATTCAAAACCAACGTCCTTGGAACATTCTATACCTGGCATTCAGTGAAATATTCTATACTCGATATTCTCTGCAACTTTCTATACGTGACATTCCCTGGGACATTCGTTGCTGGCCATTCCCCGGAACATTCTACCCAACACTTCTCCAAACATTGTATAGCTGACACGCCAGAGAACATTCTCAAACCGATATTAAACAGAACGTTTTATCCTCGACATTCTGAGGATCATTCAATAAGCAATATTCACGAGAGAAATTTATAACTGACTATCTCAGGGACATTCTAAAACTGACATTCCCCAGAGTATTCCATACCTGACATTCTCTGGAAATTTCTATATCTGAAGTTCCTCATAATATTATGCAACCAACATTCCCTGGAAAATTCTGTATCTGAAATTCTCCAAAACAATCTCTTCCTGATATTCTTTTGAATATTCCATGAGCCACATTCTCCAGAACATTCAATACCGAATTCCTCGGAACATTCTGTACCTGCCATTCCCCGGATTCTAAACTCAACATTCCCCCAGAACTTCTGTACCTGACATTCCTCAGAGCACTCCATACTCGACATTCGCCTGAGCTGTCTTTTAGTGACATTCCCCGGAACAGTCTATACTCGACATTCTCCAAAATATTCTACACACAACATTCCCCAGAAAGTTTTATAACGTACATTTTCTGAATCGTTGTGTAACCGACAATCCCTGGAACGTCTGATCCAGTTCCTGCATCATTCGATATCCGACACTCCCAGGAGAATTCTGTACACGACATTCTCCAGAATACTCTGTACCCTATATTATCTGAACCAATCTATGCCCGACATTCTTTGGATCATTAGAAAACTAACATTCCCTGTGAAATTCTGTACCCGACATTGTCCAAAACATTCCATACCTAACATTGCCTGGAACATTCTGTAACCGACATTCCCTGGAAAATTCTATAATCGACAAACGCCCAATCATTCTGAATTCAACATTCCCCAAAACATTCTGTTGACAACATTGTCTCAATGTCCTATACCGGACATTCTCTAGAACATTCTAAAACTGACTTTCCCCGAACACTCTATACCAGACATTCTCTAGAACGTTCTGTACCTAATATTCTCCGGAGCATCCATACCCGACCATTGCCCAGTGCATTCTGTTTGCCATATTCGCCAGAACATTCTACAACCGGAATTATTTATGAATCGTCGAACGTCAGTGAATTGAACAAAGCATAAGATCCCAAGTGAAGAGATCCCGAACAAGTAGGAGACACTGTTCTGAAGTCCTCTCAGACGGTTAAATAGGTGAATAAATTTAACCTGCAACGATATTTCTTCATGACAGAAGATTGACTGCAACTGAGACAAAAAAGGCAGACATTTCCAACTTCCGTTCGTCTTCAAGGAAATGGGAGAGAATCCTTAAGGACAGTATCGTTTTCAGCCTCCGTACTAGGAACTCCAAATAAGTGAATAATGTGGTGCTGGAAAAACGCAGGAGGCTAGGCAGCATCCGAGGAGCAGGAGAATCGACGTTTCGGGCTTGGCCTGCTGTGTTTTTCCAGCACTACATTTTTCAACTCTGGTCTCCAGCATCTGCAGTCCTCACTCTCTCCCACTCTAAAGAAGTGGCCTGTAATTGCTGTCGAGTGATTGAGTGTGTGGGAATGTTCGAAATACCATCTATTCTTATGAATGTGCGCCAGTGTGATTATGAAGGGAGTTTTGTGTGTGTTTTACATTACATGTTTGACAGTAATTCAGAATTCCCAAATATTATTTCAGCTCCAATTATATCAATATTTCTCTAAATACAGTGGCACATTTGATAATCTTGCTGGATCCTCAAGCAAACCGACTACATTTTCGGCAGGTTTGTTTGTTTTTGTTGCTTGTTTTCCTTCTCCACAGTTAACGTAGTGACGATCTTGGTCCTGCTTTATAAAGATTGTGGATTTTCTCCTTGAGTCAGACCCTACGTGGGGACCATGGCAGTGGCGGATCTTTTGGTCTTCATGCTCGACCTGATATTGAAACAGATTCGCATTTTTTTAAAGAACAGTTTTATTTGCTCTGCTCCATCCCCGTGTGTAATATCCATGCTGTCCTGCTTTACGCAGCGACTGACTGTTCTGTCTGGTTCTCCGTCACTTTCACCTTTGACCGATTTGTTGCCACACGTTTTCAAAATCTGCAATGTAAATATTGTACTGAGAAAACGGTGGGTGTGGTTCTGGGAACAGTGACTGTGTTAAGCTGTTCATTAAACATTTTCTGGTATTTTATGCTCTCAGTCTTGTTTCAGCTGGGAAACTTCCTCTGGTTTCATGAAATTCAAATTGATGCTTTTCAGTCGCTTGTCTGGATCACATTCGAGTTCCTCCACAACCCTGCTCTCACATTTGTCCTGATACTGCTACTCAAAGCTTTCACCATCAGACACAAATTACTGACCAGTAGAGCCCACAAGAGTCTCCGTTCTCACAATGGGGTCACGCAGTGTGACACAGAAATGAAAAATCGTAAAAACGTCTCTTGTCTTACTGTTTGTGATCTCGGCTAATTTAATCCTAATATGGTCAATGTTAATGGTGTATTTGATCTGCTACGGTAGTATTTGAATGTGGATACTCCGTTTTTTTCTAGATTGGTTTGTGCAGTAATTGGGCTTCATACCGCATCTCCTTAGTTGCTGCAATTTATGCTGTGACGCAGCCTAAGTTCAGACAGCATCTGAAAGAAGTGATGAAATATCCGTAAACCCAAATTCAGCAACTAATCAAAATCACTTATTACTCAATCCATCCGAGATTTTCTCGTTTCATTCCAGTGTTTCACTAATGAGGCAGCCCGTTAGTATGGTAACACAATGATGGTAGTACTGGTTTGTACACTGGAGGTTACAGCGTCACATTTCAATGATTTTTTTCAACTTAAGGAGCCGTAAGAAAAGGCGCAGTCAGACTGACTGTATCTAAAACTTCTATTTGCAAATAATAAAAAAATGTTCTATTAAAATATGCCAAGCTGCTCAATAAACGATAATGTCGTTTATCCTTAAGTTGAACAATCTGAGCTAGGGAGAGCCAGACTCAGCCGCAAGTCCTGGTCCTCAAGGAAATGGAGGAGACCGGGGTTTGAGTTCAGCAGTTGGGTTTAATTTACTTTGTCCTTCGTTTCACCTCAGGAGTTACGCACGCTGCCGCATTTTCCTCCACTCTCTCTTCCTCTTGCTTTCTCTCCGCCTCCCACTCTCCCTATCTCCAACTGAGGTCCGTGGCAATGAGTTCACAGACCATTGCTCAGAGAACAGAATAGAGACGGGTTCACATGTCGTTGCTAGAGCAGACTGTTGAAGGGTTTACATACCGTTGCGAGGAGAACAAAGTGGGAATTGGGTCATAGGCCATTGCTTGGAGAACAGAGTGTGGATGGGTTCACAGGCTGTTGATGAAATGAATATTGGGGATGGGGTGACAGGCAGTTGCTGAAATGAGTTTTGAGGATGGGGTCACAGGCAGTTTCTAGGCCATCCGGCTGACGGCATGTTCACAGGCAGCTCATGGAGGATATCGGTTGTTTTGTGTTGGCAGGATATTGCTTGGAGAAGAAAGTGCAACTGGGATCAGAGGCTGTTCGTAGGAGAGCACAGTGGGAAGTTTTCACTCGTCGTTGCTCGGGAACAGAATGTGGATCTGTTCATGGACTGAAAGTCGGAAAACAGAGTTTGGGATGATGTCATCGGCTGTTGCGAAGAGAACACTTTGGAGATGATCTCAGAGTGTGTTGCTAACGGAGCAGAGTTAAGATAGGTCTGCAGACTGTTGCCAGGAGAACAGTTTTGGAATGGTTTCACATGTTGATGCCAGAGGAACAGTGTGAGGATGTTTTCACAGGCCGTTTTGTGTTAAAAATGTAGGGATGTGTTCACCAGCCATTGCAAGTGCACAGTATTGGGATGGGTTACAAGTCATTGCTGGGAGAACAGGCTGGGGGCGTGACAGGCAGATGCTTTGGTAACAGTATTTGCTAGTCGAAAAGTACTGGGTTGTTGTCACAGGCTGTTGCTGTGGGAAAAGTGTGGGATTTGGGGTCACACGCTGTTATTATGGGTAAAGCAAGTGAATGGTTTCACTGGGAACATTTTGGATTGCAGCTTGGGGATAGGAGCACAGGCGTTGCTATGGGGTCAGAAGGGAATAGGTACAGAGAAAGTTGCTAGGAAATCCGAGTGCAGATTTTTCACAGGACTTTGCGACGAGGACACTGTGATGATGGTTTCATAGGCCATTTCGACGAGAGCAGAGCGCAGCTGGAGTCACAGACGGTTGGTACGCAAACGTATTGTGGATGAAGTCAAACGCTTTTACTGCGGGAACAGAGCATCAATGGTTTCACAGTCTGCTGTCAGAAGAAAGCAGTGATGATGCGTTCACAGGCCGTTGCTTGGGGAAGAGAGGTGGTAATGGGGTCATACGCTATTGCAAGGCGAACAGAGTAATAATGTTGTCACTGCCAGTCACAACGAGGCCAGAGTGGTGCTGGGGTCACGGGTCGTTGCACAAAGAAAAATGTGGGGATGGGGTTACAGACCATTGCAAGGTGAGCAGAATGGGGATGGTGTCACAGTCTGCTGCGAGAAGAGAAGAGTGGGTATGGGTACACAGGCTACGGGCGTTTTGTGAATATGTGCTCACAGGCATTCTCTGTGCGAAGAGCCTGAGCAGGAGGTTCCACACTCCTGCGAGGAACGGAGTGTGGATAGGTTAATCAGACGTTGCTGGAGAATACATTAGGGAGGATGTCGTATGCAGCTGCTTTTTGAACAGACAGTGAATGGTTTCACTGGCAGTTGGGAAGGGAGCAGCGTGCAGATGAGTGCACAGTCGCTGCTTGGGGAACAGAGTGAGAATGGGTTCATATCTTATTGCTAGACCATCTGAGTGGAAGTATTTTCACAGGACGATGCTATGAGAAAGCAGTGGTGATGATTTCATTCGCAGTTGTTGACAGAACAGAGCAGAGATGGAGACATAGGCTGTTGCTACGGACACAGAGTGAATGGAGTCACATGCTTTAGTACGGGAACAGAGCATCAATGGGTTCACAGTATATTCTAAGAAGAAAAAAGTGATGATGCATTCACAATAGCGAGAAGAGAGAGGCAAGAGTTTATAGGCTGCTGCTGTGGGAAAAGAGTGGGAATAAGTTCACATGCCGTTGCTTAGCTAAGAGAAAGTGATTGGGTCAAAGGTCATTGCTGGAAGAACAGACTGAGGTGGTGGGTCCAGAGAGATGCTCGGGGAAATGAGTGGGGATAGATTCACAGGCAGTTGATGGGGGAATAGAGTGGCAATGGTGTCACAGGCAGTTGCTAGGAGAACAAAGTACGGTTCGGTTTACGGACTGTTGCTTTGAGAACAGAGTAAGATTGGTTTCTCTGACAGTTGCTGGGAAAGCCGCGTGGGGATGAGTGCACAGGCCATTGTTATGGCAGCAACTGGGATGGCGAGACAGTCCGTTGCTAGACAAAGAGAGTGGGAATGGGATCACAGGTCGTTACTACTGGAACAGAATGGCAAACGTTCAAAGGCCACAGATAGGGAAACAGATCTGCGATTGGTTCACATGCCGTGGCTTTGGGAATAGAGTAGGAGGTGTGTTCACAGGTGTTTGCTACGGGAATAGAGTGGGGATTCGCTCACAGGCCGTTGCAAGGAGAGAACAGTGGATATGGGTTCACAGTCAGTGGCCAAGCCAGCAGAGTGGAGATTTTGCAAAGGTATCAGAGTAGGGATTGGTTCAGCGGCTGTTGCTGAGGGAATAGGGGAGAATGGGTTCACAAATTGTTTCTCAGTGAACAACAGCGAATTGTTCACAGGCAGTTGCTAAGAGGATTGAGTGTGGAAGTGGTCACAGGTTGTTGCTCGGGGAACAGAGAGATGATTGGTTACAGGCATTTTCGGAAAGACCATCGTAAGGATATCTTTACCGGCCTCGGCTAGGATAATGCCGTGGTAATGAGTTCACAGGCAGTTGCTGGGGAAAAGAATCAGAATGGGGGTCACAGGCAATTGCTCGCGGAACAGGAAGAGAATGAGTTCACAGACTGCTGCGAAGGGATTTGTTTCGCAGGACGTTGTTAGTAGAGCAGATTGAGAATGGGTTCAAAGGCCATTGCTAGAGAAGCAGCGTATGGATGGTACAACAGGCTGTTGGCAATTCAACAGTGTGGGAATGTGTTCACAGACAGTTGCTGAGAGAACAGAGTCGGATTGGGTTCAGGAGCTGTTTCGTCGAGAACAGAGTGGGAATGGGTTCACAGGACATTGCTGTGGGAACAACCTTGTGACCAGTTCATAGGCCACTATTAGGGGAACAGAATGGTGACGAGGTAACCACTCGTTGCTGGAAGAAGAGGCTGAGGAAGGGGGGGCACAGACCCTTGATAGAGCAACAGCATGGAA
This sequence comes from Chiloscyllium plagiosum, assembly GCF_004010195.1. Classification (NCBI taxonomy): domain Eukaryota; kingdom Metazoa; phylum Chordata; class Chondrichthyes; order Orectolobiformes; family Hemiscylliidae; genus Chiloscyllium; species Chiloscyllium plagiosum. The sequence continues at coordinate 53,097,977 of NC_057734.1, forward strand.
ATGGATTTGCAGGAATTTCCTCAGAGAATAGAGCGGTGATGATTCACAAGACGTTGCTCGTGGAACAGACAAAGGATGGGGTCATAAAACATCGCAACGCAAACAGAGTAGGAATGGGTTCAAAAGTCGTTGCTCAGAAGGCAATGGTGATGGGATCGCAGTTCATTGCAAGAATAAGAGAACTGGAATGGGCTCGCAGGCCAATGCAACAGAACAGAATGAGAATTGATTGACAATTGCTCGGGCAGCAGAGTAAGAGTGGGATCACAGGGCTTTGCAGGGAAAAATGTATTAGGGATGAGTTCACATGCCATGCTGGAACAGAGTGGAAATGCGTTTAAAGGATGTTCCTCGGGGAACAATGTTCGAATGAGCACATACTGTTTTGCTGAAAAAACAGAGTGGAGATGAAGTCACAGCCTGAAAAAAGCAACGCTTCACCTACATGCTGTCTACTGCCATAAAGCACGTACGTGTGCTGATTGGCTCACAGGCGGTTACTCGGGAACACCAGTGGTGATGAGCTCACAGAGTAGGAACGAGTTCACAGGCCTTTTTCTAGGGAAACGGTGTGGGTTTGTGTTCACAGGCTGTTGCTAGGGGAACAGAGTGGGAATGGGTCCACAGGTCTTTTCCAGGACAACAGAGTAGGAATGGATTCGTATAGGGTGGCCGTACGTTCCCAGGATGCTGCCATAACAACAGATTGATTGAAAATATCTTTCCAGGAATGTCCTACTAATGATCGGTTCGTAGGCCATTCCTAGAAGATACCAGTGGTTTTGGGTTCACGGGTCGTTGCTCTGAGGACAGAATGGGGACGGGTTGATAGAACATAGAACATAGAAGAATACAGCGCAGTACAGGCCCTTTGGCCCTCGATGTTGCGCCAATCCAAGCCCACCTAACCTACACTAGCTCCATATGCCTATCCAATGCCCGCTTAAATGCCCATAAAGAGGGAGAGTTCACCACTGCTACTGGCAGGGCATTCCATGAACTCACGACTCGCTGAGTAAAGAACCTACCCCTAACATCTGTCCTATACCTACCCCCCCTTAATTTCTGTCCTCTATCTACCCCACCCCCCCCTTGTAATAGCTGACTCCATAAGTGGAAAAAGGTTCTCATGGTCAATCCTATCTAAACCCCTAATCATCTTGTACACCTCTATCAAGTTATCCCTAAACTTTCTTTTCTCCGATGAAAACAACCCAAAGTGCCTCAGCCTTTCCTCATACGATCTTCCTACCATACCAGGTATGGTAGGAAGATCGTATGAGGTTTACCATCCTGGTAAACCTCCTCTGCACCCGTTCCAGTGCCTCCACATCCTTCCTATAGTATGGCGACCAAAACTGCACACAATACTCCAGATGCAGCCGCACCAGAGTCTTATTGCTCATCCACACTACCAAGTATCCGACCATTAGCCCAGTACCCCATCTTTTTGTTACTCTTACGAAAGTGAATCACCTCACAAATTGAACTCCATTTGCCACCTTTCTGCCCAGCTCTGCAGCCTATCTATATCCCGCTGTAACCTGCCACATCCTTCCTCACTGTCTTCAACTACTCCGATTTTCGTATCATCCGCAAAAGGATGATACACCCAACCTTCTAACCCCTCCTCCAGATCATTTATAAAAATGACAAACAGCAATGGTCCCAAAACAGATCCTTGCGGAACACTGCTACTGACAGCACTCTAAGATGAACCTTTGCCATCAACCTCTGTCTTCTTCCAGCCAGCCAATTCCTAATCCAAACCTCCAACTCACCCTCAATGCCATACCTCCGTATTTTTTGCAGTAGCCTACCATGGGAAACCTCATCAAACGCCTTACTAAAATCCATATACACCACATCCACCGCTTTTCCCTCGTCCACCTCCTTAGTCACCTTCTCAAAGAATTCAATAAAGTTTGTGAGGCACGACCTGCCGTTCATAAATCCTATCCCTTACAATTCTCTCTAAGATTTTGCCCACAACAGAAGTGCGACTCACCAGCCTATAGTTACTTGGGTTATCCCTACTCCCCTTCTTGAACAAGGGAACCACATTTGCTAGCCTCCAATCTTCTGGCACTACTCCTGTAGACAACGAGGACATAAAAATCAAGGCCAATGGCTCTGCAATCTCCTCCCTTGCTTCCCAGAGAATCCTAGGATAAATGCCATCAGACCCAGGGGACTTATCTATTTTCACCTTTTCCAGGATTTCCAACACCTCTTCTCTACATACCTCAAAGCCATCCATTCTACTTAATTGTGACTCAGTACTCACATTGAAAACAATGTCCTGTTCCTGATTGAATACTGACGAAAAGTATTCATTCAGTGTCTCCCCAATCTCTTCAGCCTCCACACGCAACTTCCCACTAATATCCTTGACTGGACCTATTCCTACCCTAGTCATTCTTTTATTCCTAAAAGAATATCTGTATGTCCATTCTGCAACATTCTAATGATAGCTCCTGTTGTGTGCTGAATTCAGCACTGTAATGCAAAACCACACAGTAAATAGATCAGAGATGTGCCATTTAGAATTCTTACAGGTTGGCACATGTTGGATGCCAATGTTTGTGGATGTGGTTGATTATGGTCAGGGCTCATCGAGCATGACAGGGAAAGCCACTGCCAGGTGTCCAACATGGTACCTTTTGGAGTGACCCTGAGATGAGCTGAGGTCCCCAGGTACCAGTTTCAGTCTGGACTCTGACTTGCCTTCTGCAACCATAGGCTAGAATCATATCAGTAACTTCCTTCTCTTTGATGCATCCATAATTCCAATTGAAAGAATTTATTCATGGGATGTGATCATCTCTGACCTGGCTCGGACATATTGACCATCCCATATTACCCCAGAGGAGGTGGTGATGTGCTATCTGATTAGATTAGATTAGATTATTTACAGTGTGGAAACAGGCCCTTTGGCCCAACAAGTCCACACCGACCCGCTGAAGCTCAACCCACCCATACCCCTACATTTACCCCTTTTACCTAACACAATGAGCAATTTAGCATGGCCAATTCACCTGACCCGCACATCTTTGGACTGTGGGAGGAAACCGGAGCACCCAGAGGAAACCCACACAGACACGGGGAGAATGTGCAAACTCCACACAGTCAGTCACCTGAGTCGGGAATTGAACCCGGGTCTCTGGCGCTGTGAGGCAGCAGTGCTAACCACGGTGCTCGAGTTAATCATCAATCAACATCTCCACTTCTGATCTGAAAAAAAAGGAGGTTTATCATTGGCAACATAGCTGAAAATGGTTGCACCCAGGATACTACCCTAAGACATTAGGGCTCTTATGGCAAAGTGATAGTGTCACTTCCTCTGAGCCAGGAAGCCTGAGTTCAAATGTCACTTGTACTGGAAGAGTGTCATAATATCTCTGAACAGGTTGATGAAAAATACCTAACCTGAGGAATTCCATCAAAAATATCCTGTAGTTGAGATAATTGGCTTCCTCCAAACATAGCTGGAAATGTGTTGCTGGAAAAGCGCAGCAGGTCAGGCAACATCCAAGGAGCAGGAGAATCGATGTTTCGGGTATAAGCCCTTCTTCATTCCTGTAGAAGGGCTCATGCCCGAAACGTCGATTCTCCTGCTCCTTGGATGCTGCCTGACCTGCTGCGCTTTTCCAGCAACACATTTCCAGCTCTG
>NC_057734.1:53102523-53104387 GCF_004010195.1 Chiloscyllium plagiosum
GGCGGGTGGGAGACACTACCTCTGTAGTGCCTCGGGTTCTTCTCCTGCGCGCTTTTAAAGGGAAAAATAACCTACCCGGCTGCCCCTCCGGTCTTCGTCACTTCCCCCTGCTGCTCCCGCTCTTTCTGTGAAGAGAAAAAAAAACACCGCTGCCCGCTACCGGTCAGTAATTTTAAAACAAACTGTCTTACCTTAGCTGCTGCTCGCACTCAAAGTCTTTTCTTAACTCTGCTCGCAAAAGATATATCGTGACACCTTTTACCCCTCTGAATTCCTCGTTTCTGACTGGTCCTACATTCCAGAACCGCTTCCAAAGGTTTGTCTGTCTTCAGTCGCGTCATTTCACCTGTCATTCGTGTTTGCTTAATCTTGCCTTCTCTATTCCTCATTTTCACATGGCCATATGAAACTCTTATCCTGAACTCCTGAACTCTAATCAGCCTCAATTTGAAACGCTGCCACATATCAAATGTCTACTAACTTTCAAACAGCTGCTTCCAGTCTACATCCTCCAGCTCCTGCCAAAGTCTGGTGTAATTGTCCTTCCGTCAATTTAGCCCTCTTCCTTTCGGACCACTCTCATATTTGGCGATGAGTATTCGAAAATTATGAAATTGATGCCTTTATTCCTGAAGTAATCCACTGGTAAAATATCAAACACCTGGTAGAGCTCTTTCCCAAAACCAGGTTCACACTGGCACTTTCCCAGTTGTATTGTTTACATAATGTTCCAGAAACCCCGCCTGCTTTCTCCTTATAAAGTGCTTGTCATCTGGACCTGGAAAGCAAGCAAATTCAGTTCAATGTTGAGAAATTTAAAATCTCCAATGAGCACCACCACACTAATACTCGTACATAATTTCGTAACCTGCATACATACTTGTACCTCTATCTCCTACCCACTGATAGGTGACCATAAGAAAAACCCCAACATCGTTACCACACACTTCCTATTTCTGAGCTCGGCCCATGTTGCATCATTGTTGGAGTCCTCCATGGTGCGCTCCTTCAGGACAGCTATGATATCCTCTCTGACCAGTAATGCAACACTGCCACTTCTTTTACCTCCCTCTCTATCCCGCTTGAATCATGGACATTGGGGAGAATATTTAGTGGCCAAGCATGCCCTGACCTCAGACAAGTCACAGCAATAGAAATAGCGCCATAATTCCAGGTAAAATCCAAACCCTAAATTCATCTGTCTTCCCTATGATACGTCTTGCATTAAACCAAATATGCCACAAACCATCGGCTCTTTTGCGTTCATCACCACTTCTTTTCCTAATCTTCGCCTCAATCACTCTAACTTCATTATGTAGTTTCTTGCAAGTTTCAAATTAGTACCTCCTTACTGTCCACTAACCCCCTCATTTGGTTCCCATTCCCCGACCACAGTAGTTTAAACCCACCCCAACAAAGTCAGCAAATGCACACCCTTGGACATTGGCTCCAGTTCAGCTCAGGCGCAGAGCATTCAATTTCTAATGGTCACATCTTCCCACGAACTGGTCACAAATTTCCCAAAGATCTGAAACTCCTGCACCATCTCTCAAACTGTACATTCATTCTGACCATTCTTTCATGTGTACTCTGATGAGCAGGTAGCACTGATATCAATCCTGGTATTACTACCTCTGAGGTCTTGCTTTTTATCTTGGATACTAACGCCTTAATTCTGCTTGGAGGAAGTCGTCCCTTTTTTACCTCTATCGCAAAAGTGTGCATATGCACTGCTACAGCTGATCTGAGACATCCCTAATCCGTGCACCTGGGAGGCAACATAACATTCTGGACTGTCATTCGTGACCACAGAAACGCCTGTCTAAACCACTTATAATTGAATCCCCTTTGACTACATTCTGGT
>NC_057734.1:53104887-53152969 GCF_004010195.1 Chiloscyllium plagiosum
TGTTCTCCTTCGCGCTTTTAAAGGGGCAAAAAAACCTACCCAGGTAAGCTTACACTAACTGCTTCCGGGTCTCGGCTGCCCCTCTGGTCGTCGTCACTTCCCCCTGGTGCTCCCGCTCTTTCTGTGAAGAGAGAGTGAAAGAGAAAAAAAAAAACACCGCTGCCCGCTACCGGTAAGCACTTTTAAAACCAAACGGTCTTACCTTCGCTGCTGCTCGCACTGGAGTGAGAGTGAGGGAAGGAGTGAAAGAGGGAAGAGTGAGATTGATAGAAGGAGTAAAAGAGGGAGAAGTTACAGCGGGGTTAGGAGTGAAGGAGAGAGGGGTCTTAACCAGTAGAAGATTCATTTTTAGGGGCAGATTAAACACTGAGGGAGCGAGAGAGGGGCAAGAGATAGGATCTGGGTGTAACTCCCTACCATTGGTCACTGCCCAGGAACCGTCTCAGAAAGAATTGTGGGGTTCAGGACGACTCTGGAATTTACAATACCACGGGCGAGCTCTTGGGCGAAATGGCAAAAGGACTGATGGAGTTGCTGCACAATCTGATTCCACAGATGTCACTGAAGCTTCCATCTTAACTCCCGTATTCACACTGTTTCTAGTCACCTCACATGTTTCATTCCATCCTCCTCCTTCCCATTTCCATCCTGTTCACGTATCCTGGTAGATTCCCTTCCTACAACTCCCTTCCTCCTAACTCTTTCCCGGAATTATTTAATCGTTCAGTCTTTCCAAATCTGCAAACTTCCTGCTCACCTCTCTCCACACCATTTTCTCAGCGCTGTGGGATCTTGTTGTTCCTGTCTGAGGATCATTCTATTCTGCCTTACACTGTCACCGTCTTTCTCTCTCTCCCCATCACTCACTTTCTGTTGTCTGCCTTTCTCTGTGGCTGGTCTTCTTTCATTCTCTCCTGGGATTTATCTCTCTCCCTACATCACTGGTTCTGGCTGTCCTCGGGCTTGCCCTCCGTGTCAGTGTGACACACCCCACACCCCGCATATCCCTCTCTCTCCCTCCAGGCTTTTTCTCTATTCTCGCTTCCTGAGTATGCCCTTTTCTCTATCTCTCTCTGTGAGTTATCTCTCTCTTCCTCTCGCTATCCTTCAATTTCCCCTACCAATTTTTTTAATGGATTTAGTTCACCCTCTCTCTCTGTCTCTCTCACTCTCTCATTATCCTTCTCTCTCTCTCTCTCTCTCTCTCTCTCTCTCCCTCTTCGGATTTTTTTCTATGCCTGTCATTTTCTCTCTCTCGGCCCTGAAACTCACTCATATCCCTTTCACAGTCCAATTTCCCTATCCTCCTGTCCCTGATGTAGATCTGGAATCAATACAACAGTGTCGTATATGCCATCAACACGATGGGTTCATGCAGTTCTTTGGTTCTCCTGTTGTTGTCCAAACTTTGAGGATGCGGGGTAAATGCAACCCCTTACTCAGTGAGGGATAGGATGGACCAGGTGGAAGCCTGGGGACTGGGATCTTGCTGTGCATGAGGACACACACAGTGGAATGGCCAGTCAGTCTCTTAACATGCTCCCAGTACACCCCACCCACTCCAACCCAGGGCCTGGACACTGCGTGGGGTGAGGTAGTGAGTTGGGGTGGGGACATTGTATCCAGTGGATCACAGAGGGGGCTTTTACACATAGGTGGGACATGGATGGAATGGACACTTGTCCGTGGGGGAGGAAATGCACAGGAGCGTGGCCATTTCGATCCGGAAAGGAGGGGAAATTGTGTGGGGATGCTGGAATGTTCTAGAGAGTGGGAAATTGTGGGTGGAGTCACAATTTAGCCCGCGGGAGGTGCGAGTTGCAGTAGTACGGGAGAGCAAACATTATTAGATTAGATTAGATTACATTACAGTGTGGAAACAGGCCCTTCGGCCCAACAAGTCCACACCGACCCGCCGAATCGCAACCCACCCATACCCCTACATTTACCCCTTACCTAACACTATGGACAATTTAGCATGGCCAATTCACCTGACCTGCACATCTTTGGACTGTGGGAGGAAACCGGAGCACCCGGAGGAAACCCACGCAGACACGGGGAGAACGTGCAAACTCCACACAGTGGGTCGCCTGAGGCGGGAATTGAACCCGGGTCTCAGGTGCTGTGAGGCAGCAGTGCTAACCACTGTGCCACCGTGCCGCCCACTGCCCCAAACGTTGGGGAGCAGAAAATTGGAAAAGGGCCCAAAGATTGTTGGGGGAGTTTGGAAGTGTAAATTAATGGTGAAGACTCTGAACAGTAGGGGGCTGATTGCGGGCATGAACATAATTTGGGGGAGGCATGTGTGCAATATGATGGAAGGGATGTTTGAAAAGATTGAGACGGGTCTACATAAAGACACTCTCAGGGGTGGGGGACAGTGAGTGCTTGGGATCTTGATGTGCAGTGAGGCTGTCGCTCAAATGTCAGTGTCTAACTGCACGTGCTCACTGTCGCCCACCATAAAGGCGGGTGGAGTGGGAGTGATCATGAAGAGATGGTGAGGAGCAGTTTGAGTAAATCTGCACAAAAGAGGCAGAGGAAGTAATCAACTTGGGCCAGTGAATACTTGGTGGCGGAGGAGCAAAATACATGAGAGGAGAGCGAGATTGGGAGTGCAGAGAAGACAGGAGGCAGGAATTGCAGGTATGTAGAATTGGGCATAGGGCAAATACATGGGGCTTAAAAATGTGGTGGTGTTTTATCATATTGAGGCAGGTTAAACATGCTGGGAAAAGAAAATGTAGTGTTAACAAAATAAGGGCAAATATATTCCTACGTTGCCGAAAAAACCTCTCCCCTAATGACCCACCCCAAAGTCAGTTCACCACATATTCAGCGGGGTAAGCTGTTTGGGACGGGGTAAAATGTGGGGGAAGTACGATTTAGGTGGGGGGCTCAAAATTGCTAGATGACAAATACTGGGATCTGCGAGGTGAGGGGTCAAAGTGTGTCGGGTCATCTTTGTTTCTGGGGGAATGTGTTTATGCAGGTAATTTGTGAAGGGGAACAAAACTACACTGGGAGGCGTTAATTAGACAAGGGGCTGAAGGTATTGGGTGGGTGTGCACCTAAAGTGGGGACAGAGATAACATCCAGGTTCGGGGCGAAACTTGCGATGGGCAAATAATTACTTGCAATACCTGGGCAAACATAGAGCTGTGTGTCAGGTAAAGCTCCTTTCTCAGTGAGATTAGGGAGGCGGGGCTGTGGCAGGGAATGGATGGAGAGTGGGACCTTGTTGTGCCCACCACGGTCAGTCAAGAGGCCAGTGAGTATCTGGATATGCCTACACTATGGGGCCACAGTGAGGTATCAGATATTAGTGATCTCTGCCAGAAGGGGGATTCAACAAAGGGCTATTCAGGGGCAATCCCTGAAGTACCCCACGGGCACAACGCAGTGCAATTAAAGGAAGGGGGAAAGACACGATGGTTTGGCTATCCTCTTCCTGGCCAATGAGGAGTCAGGGATTCTGCGACCTTGCTGTACATCGAAATGTACAGTCACATGCTTGTCACGCGACACAGACTCATTTACCACCTTCTCGGTAGTTAGTTGTAGCAATAAACGTGATGGCAAAATTCAGGGGGGCAAAACTTAGCGTGACACAATTGAGGAGTCATGAATCAGGGGATAAACATCAGAGGGGCAAATGTCTAAGGGTGCAAAATCCAACGGGGCATAAGTCAAGGGGGAAAAGTCCAGGGGGTAAACGTAAGGGGCAAATGTCAGGCTTGTTCTCGATATGATAGTGTCGTGGGTTGCAAGCTGCTGTCTGAGGAGCTTTGGTGAATTTCTACAGTGCATCTTGTCCATGGTACACAGTGCTGTCACTGAGTGTCGATGGCATAGACAGGGGATGTTTGTGGCTGTGAAATGGAACAAGCTGCACAGTACATTTATTATATCTCAATATGGAGGACAAAATTGCTCCAGATGTGATCTTAAGAAATGTTGGTTGAGGTGAATGTTCATCCTGGAGTTCAGTTACTAGTGGTGTATGGCAATGATCTATTGCGGGGCCGCTGAAGGCTGGATTAGTAAGTCTGCAGGTGACATTAAGGTTCGGTGGAGTTTTGGATAGAGCTGAAGGATGTTGCAGGTTACAGAGGGACATAGATAAGCTGCAGAGTTGGGCTGAGAAGTGGTAAATGGAGATTAATTTGGAAAAGTGTGAGGTGATTCTCTTTGGAAGGAGCAACAGGAAGAAAGAGTAATGAACTCATTGTATGATTTTGGTTGTGTAGATAAACAGAGAGATCTCAGTGTCCATGTGCATAGATCCCTGAAAGTTGCCACTCAGGTTCAAAGGGCTGTCAAGTTGGCATACGGTGTAGAATATAGAGAGAACATAGAACAGTACAGGCCCTTCAGCCTACGATGTTGTGCCGACCATTGATCCTCATGTATGCACCCTCAAATTTCTGTGACCATATGCATGTCCAGCAGTCTCTTAAATGTCCCCAATGACCTTGCTTCCACAACTGCTGCTGGCAACGCATTCCACGCTCTCACAACTCTCTGTGTAAAGAACCTGCCTCTGACAGCCCCTCTATACTTTCCTCCAACCAGCTTAAAACTATGACCCCCTCGTGTTAGTCTTTTCTGCCCTGGGAAATAGACTTTGGCTGTAGACTCTATCGATGCCTCTTATTATCTTGTACACCTAAATTAGGTACCCTCTCCTCCTCCTTTTCTCCAATGAAAACAGTCTGAGCTCAGTCAACCTCTCTTCATAAGATAAGCTGTCCAGTCCAGGCAGCATCCTGGTAAACCTCCTCTGAACCCTCTCCAAAGCATCCACATCTTTCCTATAATAGGGCAACCAGAACTGGACGCAGTATAACAAGTGCGGTCTAAGCAAAGTTTTATAGAGCTGCAACAAGATCTCACGACTCTTAAACTCAATCCCCCTGTTAATGAAAGCCAAAACACCATATGCTTTCTTAACAACCCTGTCAACTTGGGTGGCCATTTTAAGGGATCTACGTACCTGCACCCCAAGATCCCTCTGTTCCTCCATACTGCCAAGAATCCTAGCCTTAATCCTGTACTCAGCTTTCAAATTCGACCTTCCAAAATGCATCACCTCGCATTTATCCAGGTTGAACTCCATCTGCCACCTCTCAGCCCATCTTTGCATCCTGTCAATGTCCCGCTGCAGCCTACAACAGTCCTCTATACTGTCAACGACACCTCCAACCTTTGTGCCGTCTGCAAACTTGCTTACCCATCCTTCAATCCCCTTATCCAAGTCATTAATAAAAATTACAAACAGTAGAGGTCCAAGGACAGACCGCTGTGGAACACCACTCTTCACAGACTTCCAGGGAGAATATTTTCCTTCTACGACCACTCGCGGTCTTCTGTTGGCCAGCCAAGTTCCCCTTTATCCCATTCCTCTTGACCTTCTGAATGAGCCTACCATGGGGAAGCTTGCTGAAGTCCATATACACCACATCCACAGCTCAGCCCTCATCAACCTTTCTAGTCTCATCCTCAAAGAACTTGATAAGGTTTGTGAGGCCTGACCTGCCCCTGACAAAGCCGTGTTGACTGCATTTAATCAAGCCATGCTCTTCCAGATGGTCATAAATCCTGTCCCTCAGAATCCTTTCTAACACCTTGCAGACAACAGACGTGAGACTTACTGGTCTGTAATTGCCGGGGGTTGCCATATTTCTTTTCTTGAAAAGAGGAATTACATTTGCCTATCTCCAGTCCTCCGGTACGACTCCAGTGGAGAGCGAGGATGCAAAGATCTTCGCAAGTGGCGAAGCAATTGCATTTCTCGTTTCCCAAAGCAGCCGAGGACAAATCTGGTCCGGGCCTGGCGACTTGCATTTGACAACATTTTCAGCACATCAGCTTCCTCTGTCTCTATCCATTCCGACATGCACACCTGCTCTTCAAAGATTTCATTCACTACAAAGTTCACTTCTTTAGTAAAGACCGAAGCAAGAAACTCATTTAGGGCTTCCCCTACCTCCTCAAACTCCACACACAAATTCCCTATGCTATCCCTCATCGGCCCTACTCTTTCTTTGACCATTCTCTTATTCCTCACATAAGTGTGAAATGCCTTAATGTTCTCCCTAGTCCATTCTTCCAAGCCTTTCTCGTGCCCCCTCCTGGCTCTCCTCAGACCATTTTTGAGCTCCTTCCTCGCCTGCCTGTAATCCTCTAGAGCTGTGCTTGACCCTAGCTTCCTCCACCTTATGTAAGCTACCTTTTTCCTTTTGACAAGAAGCTCCACTGCTCTAGTCATCCGAGGTTCCTTTATCTTACACTTCTTGCCTGTCTCAGAAGGACATATTTATTCATCACTTGCAAAACTGTTCCTTAAACAGTGTCCACATGTCTATAGTGTCTTTACCATGGAACAATTGTTCCCAATCCATGCTTTCTAATTCATGTTTAATCGCATCATAGTTTCCTCTTCCCCAATTAAATATCCTCCCATTTTGCCTAATCCTCTCCTTCTCCAGCTATGTAGAATGTGAGGCAATTGTGGTCACTATCACCAAAATGCTCTCCCACCACATGATCTGTTACCTGCCCTGGCTAGTTTCCGAGCACCAAGTCTAGACTGGCCTCTCCCCTCGTCGGCCTGTCAACGTACTGAGTTAGGAAACCGTCCTGAACATACCTTACAAAAACAGCTCCATTCAAATCTTCTGTTCGAAAGAGGTTCCAATCAGTATTGGGAAAGTTAAAGTCACCCATTACAACAACCCTACTATGCCCACACTTTTCCAAAATCTGCCGACCTATGCTTTCTTCCATCTCCCTGCTGCTATTGCGGGGCCTGTAGTAAACCCCTAAGGAGATGACTGCTCCCTTCCTGTTCCTAATTTCCACCCAAACTGACTCTGTAGGCAGATCTTCCTCGAAAATGAAAGGTTCTGTAGCTGTGATACCCTCTCTGACTAGTAGTGCTACACCCCTCTCTATTCTTTTAAATGTTCTAAACCCTGGAACATCCAGCAACCATTCCTGCCCATGAGAAACCCATGTCTCTGTTATGGCCAAAACATCAGCACCATGTACTGATCCATGCTCTAAGTTCATCAATTTTATTTCCTGATACTCCTTGCGGAAAAGCAAACACACTTTAACTGATCCCTTGGTTCCTTCCCAGGAAAATCATTCCCACTAGCTGGTCTACCTCTTGCTATTGCCTCATCTGCATCAACTCTCACCTCCGGGAAACAACTCAGGTTCTCAGCCCGCGTCATACTAGTTTAAACCCTCTCTAACTTCTCGAGCAAACCTTCCACCCAGGACATTGGTCCCCTTCCAGTTCAGATACAACCCGTCCTTTTTTGTACAGGTCCCACCTTCCCCAGAATGCATCCCAATTATCGACATATCTGAAACCCTCCCTCCTACACCAGCTGCGCAAACACGTGTTAAGCTGCGCCCGCTTCCTGTTCCTTGCCTCGCTATCTCGTGGCACTGGTAGTAAACTAGAGAACACTACTCTGTTCGTCCTGCTTTGCAGCTTCCATCCTAAATCCATGAAATCACTTTTATATCATCGATCCTTTTCCTGGCTATTTCATTAGTGCCAATATGTAACACGATTTCTAGCTGTTCGCCCTCCTCTTTTAGAACCTTATACACTCGGTCAGATACGACCCAGACCCTGGCACCAGGGAGGAAATATACCTTCCGGGAATCCAGATCCTGACCATAAAGTTTCCTGTCGTTTCCCCTAACTATCGAGTCCCCTAACAAGAGTACTTTTGTATTCTGCACCCTTCCCTTCTTTGCCACAGGGTCAGGGTCAGTGCCAGAGAACTGACTGCTACGGCTTTCCTCTGGTAGGTCATCCCCCCCAGCAGTATCCAAAACGGTATACTTATTGCTGAGGGGAATGTCCACAGGGGATCTCTGCACTGTCTGTCTATCCCCTTTCCTTCCCCTAACTGTAACACACCTATCCTTGTCCTGAGCGTTAGGAGTGACCAACTCCAGGTAACTCCTCTCAATTACCTCCTCAGCCTCCCGAATGATCCGTAGTTCATCCAACTCCAGCTCCAATTCCCTAACACGGGTTTTAAGGAGCTGGAGTTGGGTGCACTTCCCGCAGATGTAGCCAGCGGAGATGTGTGCCATGTCTCTCACCTGCCACATTCTGCAGGAGGAGCAAGCAACTGCCCTAGCATCCATACCCGACACCCACTCAGTACTAAAGTAGAAAGCTTAGTTCAAATTGCTATAAACTTAATAATAACATTTATATTCAATTGAGGAAGTTTAGAACGAACCTTACCTTATTAACTAGGTTAGAGGAGGAGGGGTTTGGGAGACACTACAGTTGTAGAGTCTCGGGTTTAGCCGCCTTGCTGATGTATATGGTCACTACGTTCCGTTCTGGCTGCCCCTCTGCTCCTCGTCACTTCCTCTGCTGCTCCCGCTCCTTCTGTGAAAGGGAAAACACCGCTGTCCACTACCGGTAAGTAATTTTTAAAAATGCCTTACCTTAGCTGCAGTCTTTTGGGTTCGTCTTTCCTCCGCTGCTGCTCGCACTGTGTTAGCTTTTTTGGATAGAGGGATTGGGTTTCGAAGCCACGAGGCCATGCTGCAAATCTCTGCTGTGCCTGCACTTATAGAATTGCACACGGTTTTGCTCACTGCATTATTGGAAGGATGTGGCAGGTTTGGAAAGGGTTCAGAGGAGATTTACGTTGATGTTGCCTGAAGATTTTATGAGAAAAGGCTGAGTGACTTGAGGCCGCTTTCGTTCGAGAGAAAAAGGTTGAGAGGTGACTTAATAGAGTCACATAATATAATTCGAGGTTTAGAAAGAATGAACAGGGATTGACTTTTTCCTAGGATGGTGATGGCAAGCACACCGGCGCAGAGCATTTAATTGAGGTATGATATATATAAGACAAATGCTGGAGGTAGTTTCTTCACTCAGAGAGAAGTAGAGACCTGGAATGCACTGTCTGCAACAGCAGTAGAATTGCCAAATTTCAGGGAATTTAAATGTTAATTCAACAAAAATATGGATAATAATGGAATAGTGTAATACTAATGGAATGGTGGAATGTAATAGTGTAATAATGGAATGGTGGGCTTCAGATTGCTCCCACAGCTTGGCGCAACATCGTGGGCTGAAGGGCCTGTACTGTGCTGTTATGTTCTTTGTTCCATGTTCAATGTTTCCAGGCAAAGACATTTTTGTAAAGATTGTTTACATCATGGAGTCTGCTCGGTTAAAAAAAAGAAATCTATGGATAGGCTTAGTAGGTTGGAGAGAAGAGATGTAGCAAAAAGATGGAGTCGTTCTTTGCCCTTTAGAAAAGAATTGTTGCCATGTTGCTCCACCTCTTTTTGGTGCACTTCTCATGTGAACTTCTCATTGCATTAGTTTTTGCATTTAATGCAGCCTCACCTTCGCTTGGGATTTATTCATCACTTCAATTATTTTTATAGCTAAATATTTCACAGCAGACTTTAACCGGTCTCTGATTTTTTTCTGAGTTGCCACGTAACTAAAATCATTTGTGCAACAACGTAGATGCCGCAGCTTATAGGCGACTTGTACCGAGACGAAAACTAGCATAATCCAAGGTATGAAAGGCATTGATGCAACATAGAATACACCCCAACCAGAGACGTATGAAACTGGCAGAGATGGTAAAGAGTAAAATGAGAGAATTATTTCTGCTATCTTTCTCTGGGTCATTCTCTTTATTTCTTCGAACCCTCAGTTCCTTTCGCAATTTAATGCCCTCAAACATGTGTCTGGCAGTCAGATGTTGAAGAAGAGAATAGAAGTGAATGGGAAGAGGGGTGTTAAGAAATGTTCAAAATAGATTTTCATCTAAAAAAAGAGTTAACAGAATCCTACATGGATAGAATGTTAACTCGTTTTTAGATGAGTATCAGTCTAAATATCATGGCACAGACAACAACACACGAGGGGGAACACCTTCAACACATTACCTGGGCTGCCACAAATTTTTAAAGTTAACCTGAGAATGTAACTTTTTAAAAGAAATTGTGATTTACATATGAAAGAAGTGAAACCAACATGGTCATTCTATCAGATGAGAGACTTAACAAACCATCACGGTATTTTTCCATGTACAATTCCTGTTACATCACACTGTAAACCTTTGCTATAAATTTCGTGTCTCACAATTGTGTACTCCACAAACACCTGATGAAGGAGAAGCATTCAAAAGCTTGTGCTTGCAACTTAAACCTGTTGGACTATAACCTGGTGTTGTCTGATTTTTTAAACTTTGTACACCCCAGTCCAACACCGGCATCTCCAAATCAAATTGAAAGCAGTTGGAAATGTTCTTCAAAGAAAAGAAAATGCAGATTGTTGCTCGATGAAAATAAATGGTGACAAATCGATCAAAATAAAAGCAACAGTGAACCAGAGAGAGCAATCGGTAATCAAGCAGGCCAGCACATAAAGAGTACTGCAAACAGGAGTGATGTCCAGGAAACATGAGGGATAAGAATAAGACCGAAATTGGCGAATTACGACCTCGATAATAATGAGCAGCATATCAGATCATGGCCATCAGAGAGTGAGTGCTGCATTTCGAAATCTCACAATTGCACCGAGCTAAAATTCCAATCACCAATAGACTAGCTGTAAGAGAGAAAAAAGAATAAATGTTAAAGTTACTGATCAACATCTTATGTGCCTGAGCCAAGACTGAAAGTAAACGACTTAAGCACAAGGATAATTGTTGTTCCATGTTATATGAAGTTTAAAGGATCTGAACTCTTGAAATGAAGCATTAAAAATGTAGGGAAGAAAATGAGCAACAGGTTACCCTCCAAAACACAGTCATGTGCTCGACTCTTTATTGCAGTTATCAATGGTTGATTTATTCAGTTATCAGTTAATCTGTTTGTTTGGAGTAGTCCATAAGTGCATAACATCCATGATCAGTCAAAAAAAAATGGGAGATTCCCAACACAGGTATGGATGCAAAGCACCTGTATTCGTTTTTGGAGTTTCGACAGTTGAGATTGTTTCTATAATTTTATATCCACATGATATAACATACAGCACAGGACAGTGAATCTCTCTACAGTATCCAGGAATGATTGGCTTTAATAATATGAACGGATAAATGATAGGGTATTGAGCGACTCCCTGTGAACATGCAGATAATGTGAACTATGAAGGTATTCAGCAGTGAACGAAACCAGTAGATCCAAAGTTGTGAACTCACTGCAATCAGAAGAGCGTCAACATTTGGCATAGACTCCTATCACCTATTCCCCACCTGACAGAGGAATTTCAATTCAATAAAACCTGCAATTCTAATGTCGAATAATGCCGATCAAATGGGTGTTAGTTGTTGGGGATAACAGGTATTATTCGCTATAATGGAGAGGAATGTGCCATTCTTATCCAGTCTGACTTCATCGTGACTCCAGATCTACAGCAACCTGATTGCTTCTTACTTGCTCCCTGGGTAATTAAGTAAGGGTGGTAAGTGTTGGCCTAACCAGCGAAACACACGTCCCTTCAACGAATAAGAGAAAATGGAGCTCCCCATGCGCAGCCAAATCCCTGCTACAGACAGATGTTCTCTTTCCTCGACCACTCCCTGTTGTTGGATATTGCCACACTGAGTCCATCACCCGAAATATGACACATTTTCGAAAATAAGGGATCCTCTACTTGATTCAGTGTAGTTACCTGAAATAGGGAACACCAGTGTGTTAGCCAGTACCCAGCACAGAAAACCGAAGCAAACGGATCTGTCTCTTGGTTTTGAGACAAGCATGCATTTGGTTACTCGTTGGTTTTGGCAAAAAAGCGACGTCACGGATACTCTGCTGTAATAGGCAATGTCCTGAATTCAGCAGAACCTCAGAACCAAGCATCCAACCTCTCAGCTTGGACATTTCTCCTGCTCTCTACCATACGGGGCAATGCAATCGACACTAAGCACCCTTCGCGTTAAGAGATATCCTTTGACATATTGGCAGGAACACATTCGCTAAATCTTATGCAGTCTTATTGGCTTCCAAATTAAATTCACTGAGTATCTTGCCACCCTGCACTACATCAACTGCATTTCCTCTCAAGTGAAGTATTTTAGAATTGATGGAAGGATACATTTTTGCATCGAAGAGTTTGATGCACAGTGTTACTCCCCTGATATAAAGCATCCTGAACCAGATATTTCCAAGCTAGCTGTGTTGATGCAGCAGCCGTGACATGTCCGACGTGCTGGGGGAATGTTTACCTCGGTGATGTCATGACTGCAAACTTTTTTAAAAAAGGAATGGGAAACACCAGTTGTTAGAAACAGTTGGTTTGTTACAAAACGCATTGCGCCTAAAGTAGACTTTGAACGACATCAGAGTCACAATAGTATTTCTAAACACTTTCCAGACAAGCAAAGGCCAGTGCTCAGCTCAACTCCATCAATGTGGACTCATCATTCCAAACCAATTCGACAAAATACACAGGAACAGGCAATGCTGCACATTACTGAGGAGCCACCTAAATAACATTCTATTCCCTTAAAACCCAGTCAGTGAGGAGAATATTGTCGGGCATTGGAATTTGCCTTGAAAAAGAGAAAGAAAATTAATATCAATCTTCTAGTGGAAAGAAGTAATTAATGATTAAATGCAGAGATTTATGCAACTTGTGGAGAAGGACACGGAAGATATAGAACATGGGGAAATTAAATAGTGATACCTTGGAAAAATGTCGATAATACAGAGGACGAGGTGCTGCAATACTTGAAATGCATAAAAATGGATATATCCCCAGGAACTGCTAAGGTGTATCATACGACTTCGTGGAAAGCTGGGGAAGTTATTGTGTGGCTCCTTGCTGAGATATTTGTCTCAACTATAGTCACTGGTGAGGTTTCAGAAGACTGGAGGTTAGCTTATGCATTGCTGCTATTAAAGAAAGATGCTTGAGAAAAGCCAAGGGACGGGCAAACATAATATTTGTGGTTGGCAAGTTGTTGGAGGGAATCCTGAGGGCTACAATTTACATGTAGTTAAAATGTCATGGACTGATTAGGGATAGTCAGCATGGCTGTATGCGTAGGAAGTCATGTCTTGCGAACTTTATTAAGTTTTCTGAAGTAATGAAGAGGACTGATGAGGGGAGAGCGGTATACATAATCTATATCGACTTCAGTAAGGCGTTCGACAAGGTTCTCCAGAGGAGACTGCTGCAAAAATTTAGATCTCATGGAATACATTAAGAACTACCCATTTGAATACAGAACCAGCTCAAAGGCAGAAAACAGATGGTGGTGGTGGAGGGTTGTTTTTCAGACTGTCCTGTGATTGAAGGAGTGTCAGGAGGGATTGGTGCTCGGTCCACCACTTTTCTTCATTAAGATAAATGATTTGGATGTGTACATAAACGGTATAGTTATTTTGTTTGCAGATGGCATCAAAATAGTAGGTGTGGTGGACAGCGAAGAACGATACCTCATAATACAATGGGAACGTTATCAGATGGGCCAATGGGCTGAGACGGTGTTTAGGGCTGCATGTTGGAAAAGCAAATCAGGGCATGCTTTATACACTTAATTGTAAGGTCTTACGCAGTGTTACTGAGCAAAGTTACATTTGAGTGCAGCTTCATCGTTCCTTCAAAGTAGAGACGAAGATAGATAGGATAGTGAAGAAGGCTTTTGTTGTACTTTCCTTTATTGGTCAGTTGTGTATAATTCTGGTTCAAATCGGTAGGATGTTGTGAAACTTGAAAGGGTTCAGAAAAGATTCATAAGGATATTGCCAGGTTTGGAGGATTTGAGCTAAAGGGATAGGCTAGGGCTGTTTTCCCTGGAGCATCGCAGGTTGAGGGGTACGCTTATAGAGATTTATAAAATTATGATGGGCATGTATATGTTAAATAGGCAAAGACTTTGGCCTGGGGTGGGTGAGTTCAGAACTCGAGGGCATAGGTTTAGCGTGAGAGGGGATAGATATGAAAGGGTCCAAAGGGTCAACTTTGTCACGCAGAGGGCGGTGCATGTAGGGTAAGAGTTGCCAGAGGAAATGGTGGAGGCTGGAACAATTGCAGCATTGACAAGACATTTGGATGGGTATGTGAATAGGGAGTCTTTTGAGGGATATGAGCCAAGTGCTGGCAAATGTGACTGCATTCTTTTCAGATACCTGTTCTGTATGCAGCACTTCGACAGAAGGGTCTGTTTCTGTGCTGTAATCACTGCTACTCGATGACTCTGAGCTGTGATGTTACACAATACATGGGGGATGTTGGGGGCTTGGGGTGCTTTTAAACATGGTTTCTTGCTGTGTTACTTTCCTTCCAAGTGTTCTCGCCCCCTCCTCCTTTCAAGTAACCTCTTCCCACTTTTATCTCGAGAAACCTTTGTTTGGAAAACTGCAACGTGAAAATCCAAAACGTTCGGGACAAGGAAAGCCTTACAGTGGAGCAGCACGGACCTGAGGCCTGAAGCCTGCTCGACATGCTGCATCCGAAGGGGCCCACGTGAGTTGTGCGTTTCTTTAAGCGGAGGTATAATCTCCTCTGGAGGTCCCGGGGCTTTAGCAGACTCTGTTTAACAGGCTCCTGTGAAATTGTGGTCCTGTCATTTTTAAAACACGTTTGAAGCAGAGGGTTAAAGTATTGCAATCGCCAAGATCTGAGCAGCAAGACTTCCAAAGCAAAACTAAAACCATAGTGATATGACCCGCTCTAAAGACTTGCTATAATGTCAAAGCAGATAGTTACAGAGAGGGTAAGATGAGAACATATGACAGTGAGAGAAAGAGGAGAGAAAGTTTTGAAAAGTTGAGAGAGCATGTGAAACAGAAAGGGGGAGAGAGGGGGTGCATTTTGAGATTGAGAAATCAGTGTAATATTTGACTCTGGGTTGTCAGGGAATAATAAAGTGAAGTAACACCACAGAGGGGGAAAGTGATCGGAGCAATTATCTGCTGCTGCATTGTTGCATGTGGAATCTTGCTGGGCACCATTGCCTCAGTGCCATAATTGAGGGCAATGAGTGTTTTAATCAGCTAATCCGTCATTTCCATTTTTTTAAAGGATCTGCCATGAAAACTTAGCTGATCGCCTGATATGTTAGCGTTTGGATGTTGCTGAAAGATTGTCTGCGTCACTGAGAGAGGAAAGGGCATTTCATTCAGAACGTCGGGGGAATGGTGTGGGGGAGACAGAGAGGCAAAGAGAGAGAGAGAGAGACCGATCCATTCTCGACAGCAGTAGAATCCTGCGCAGAGAGATGGAGAGGGTATTGGGATGGGAGAGGTGGACCGGAAGAGAGAGCAAGAGAGAGCGAGACAGAGAGAAGGAGTGAAGTAGAGATCGAGAGATTGAGGGTAGAAGGGGAAAGGGAGGGAAGAGAAGGAGAGAGACAGGGTGAGGAGTGAAGGAGAGAGAGGTGACTGCATGGGTAGAAGGTTCATTGTTAATATATCATGTGGAAACAGCCCCAATTACAGGGAGCCTCCGGCCACGGGGGTGTGAATTGGAGTGGGACAGAAGGAGCATCTGTCCTGTCTCTTGTGTTTGTTCCTCCAGTATGTCAAAGAAGTAGCAGGAGGCTGCAGGTTAAACACGGAGGGAGGAAAAATATAAAGGCCCTGAGACTGACACCCTACCATCGAGTCACTGCATCGAGACTCAGAAAATAAACCCTTGATGTCCTGGATGAGGCATTTAGAAAGCATTTACCCCTGGGTCGCAGTGGAAATCTGTTCCCATTCTCTGGATTAAAAACGATGGGAAAGTGCTGACAAAATGGGGATGTTTGGGAAGTCAGTCAGTGATGGGATTTTGTTTGGTTCTCTTGTTTTTTTGTTTAAAAAGTCTTGGCTTTCATTTAATGAATTTCCATCTCTCCCTCTCGGTCCAGGGAAATTTATGAGAGACTGAAGCTTTCACAAAGACACATGGAGACACACCGGCTATTAGACTGAGAATGGAGGGAGTGGGGAGGTTGTCCTCCGCTCTGGAGTAAATATCTCACACTGTTCTCCTCAAATAGAAATACTGGGACAATTCTGAGGCAGTTTGACACCTTCCTCTTCCCGTTCTCTGGTATAATATCAGGGAAAGTAAGTGATTGTGGAAGTGAGTGCGTCTTGAACTCTTGCCCTGCTTTTGGCGTCACAGTTTTGTCTTAGTTTAATCAACTTTCATTACTTTCAGTCTCTCTTGCCAAGAAGCAGATTATTTCAAGAGGTGAAACTCACACGTTGCAGAGACTGAGAGAATATAATCATTCTGCTGTATGAAACCATCGGACACAGCTGAAACCGCACACACAGACAGACAGACAGACAGACAGACAGACACACACACACACACACCCACACAGAAAAAGAATTGTGGGGTTCTGGCAACGCTTATGTGTGTCCGATCCTGTATGTGTCTGTTTGAGTGTGTTGATGGTGCTGTCAGCTGCTGCCCTCTCTGTCTCGCTGTATTCTTGAGGGTATTCAACCTCGACCTACCCCATGTGCAGTGGTATATGGAAGCCAGAAGCTGTGTATCACTTTCAACACAAGGGAGTTTGGATGCATAATTTTGACTCCACTCCAAAACACGACATTTCTGATAAAACGATGCTGCATAATTAGCGCATTTGAATTGGACAGTTTGATGTTGTACCACAGGGAGGCGGACTATTTGTTATCATTTGATTGCTGGGTGAGTTCTGATAATGCCGTATATTCACTTGTCAAAATTTCTCACCTTGTAGCAGCTCATCGTTGACTATTTGTGCCATAGAAATAGGGTTTGCTGTTTGATTACTGACGATTGAGACTGTGTATATAATAAAACAATTTTTAGATGAACTATTCTATCTAACTTCATCAGAACACTCTGAAGGATTTGACTTTCTGAAGACTAAAATAGGATCCAAACTGGTCGAATCATCCAGGAGAAATTTCAATTTCCCTGGGCAATTCAGTTTGCTCGATGGTGGCAAATTGTTTGGTTCACAGCTCAACTCTCCATCCGAATAATGCATCTCTGTTAAGCGTGCGATTAATTATTTCCCACTTGCATGGATATGTTCAACAACAACAACATATAAGAAGCATGACACCATTCAGGAGAAATCAGACTGCTTCTTTATCAGATAATCACAATAATCCAAAACACCACACGACGCACAGCAGGAATTGATCAAAGCGCCTTAGACAGCACCTTCCAAACACATGACCACATGCATCTAGAAGCGCGAGGACAACAGAGACATGGGGAGACCAGCCCTTACCACTTCTCCTCCAAGCCAATCACCATCTTGCCTTGGAATTATATCGCTGTTCGTTCACAGTCATTGGATCAAAATCCGAGAAAGTCATTCCTACCAAATATTGTGGGACCATCTGTAGTAAATATTCTGTCACACTTTAAGAAGACATCTAATCACCACGTTCTCAATGCAAATCGATGGACAGGTAATAAAAGCTGACCCAGCCAGTGATATCGATATCTCACGAGTGAATTTTTAAAAAAAAATGTTGTGGAAAAATGGGACTCATATTTGGGATTGATTGAGGGGTTTCACTTATTCTTAATGCAAAGAATTTGTGTAGCCAAGTATTTGCTGCATTACTAACATTCGCGCTGAACATAGACAATGTTGCTGCATAAATAAACAATTTTGCACATCAACTTACGATTGGCAGCAGAGAACCAACTGCACTGAAATGGTGTAGAAAAGCTGTATAATCGTCAGTATTGATTCCTTGAATGACAAAACACAAGACACTTACAATAAAGATATTCACAGGAGAATGAAGGTCACAGAGGTGGTGATGATCAAAATCACAGATATTCCCCTGCTCTCCATCGCTGGGCTCTGCAACTAACTCCTTTGTTGTCATCTTCAAACTCTTTGGGACTCGACTGGTAACTGAAATGTAGCTGATCGTCAGAGCAATGAGCAACTGAAATGTAGCTGACCAACAGAGCAATGAGCAACTAATAAAAGCGAATGACAGTAAAGGGCTGAAAACCGTATCAAGCCAGTTCATTGTCAGTAACCAAGTTAGTGTAGTAGCTTGTAATCACATAAACATTGCATTGCACATTGTTGACTATCGTTGACCATTTTCGATTTGAAAATAGAAGGGGACAATTTTCAAACAGAGCAGGGTGCAGATTGTTGCAACAACCACTGCCACAGTTTTCTTTGTACAATATTTTGATGTCAACTTCTGACAAGAAATGGTCACAAATCGGGAACACAGAATGTGAAGGTGAAATAAGCAAAGAAGTCCCTGGTTGCACGTATCAAAATCTCATTAACGCCACACACAGGAGTGATGTTCAGGAAACACAGCCCAAAATAATAAGAGGGAAATCTTCACAATATAACCTCAGTGAAAATAACCATCAGTACTATAACCATTATGGCAAACACTACATTTTCTCGGGGAAACGATAACATTAACCAGCAAAGTGAGTGTGGCAGACAAATGGGAGAAGTTTCAGTGAATGTCTGATCAGAGCTTCGTCATTCCTGATCCAGAGAGCAGAAATAACATGTTACCATCAAAAACCAGCACGTTGTGTGAGTGGAAGAGTTTAAGGTTGAGTGAATTTGAATTTTAAGACTTTCATACCCAACTCACATTGCCCTTCAGACTAATAACCCCAGACCAGACATGACGGAGTTTGGATGGACACCGATCACACGGCCCCTACTAGGAGAGCAGAAGGAACTCTGTGACATTTTTTTGTTTGCAAAGTTAATAATTGACTGGAGTAGATTCTTAAACTCCTAAGCTCCAACACTGCCAGGGGTAGAATGAAATTAGAAGCCTTGTTCCCACCTCAGCCAGAGGACAGGCGATTTAAATCTCGATAAACCGAACACTCCCCATCTCATTGGAACCTATCATTCCTGCTTTTAGCATTGAACCAAAGTTTGATCAGACCCACAACAGATACTGGAAACAGGTCATCAGAACCTCTGTAAGATTGCAAACAAAACTGGGGCGGCACGGTGGCTCATTGGTTAGCATTGCTACCTCCAACGGACCCAGATTCTATTCCAGCCTCAGGAAGCTGCCTGTGTGGAGTTTGTAAATTCTTCTGGTGTCTGCATTGGTTTCCTCTGAGTGCTCCACGTTCCTCCTATGGTACAAAAATGTGCACATTAGGTGACTTGACCATGCTAAATTGCTCATAATGTTCAGGGATATCTAAGTTAGGTGCATTATTCAAGGTAAATGTAAAGTCGGCGACGTGATAGGGTAGGTGATGTGTCTAGGTGGGTTATTCTTTGGAGGGTCAATGTGGGCTGTTGGGCACAAGAACCTGTTTCCACACTGTAGGGAGTCTAATTATAGTCCACGTGTCTTACACAAGTGCAGTAACATAGCATGCAAGGCTGCTTTGGTGACAACATTTGAGTGCTCGGACTGCAGAGATATTTACACTGTAAATCTACACAGCCGGATATGACAAAATACCTTGACGTGCAGTGATCAGGACGGCAATTTGTCAAGACTTGCATTTAACTGACCACAGACGGTGAGTATGAGAATATCCAGAAGAGGTGATTGTTAGATCAAGCTTTACAAATCAAAATGGATGTATATTCTTCAATCCTTTTCTGAACAACACCGACAGAAAATGAACTACCATATATAAAATAGCCAGCCTGTGCAGCATCTAAAACCGTTTGTGGAAGAGAGTTCTGAACTTCTCCCACACATTGTGTGTGGAAGTGCTTCCTAACATATCTCTTGAAAACTCTGGACTTCATTCACAGACTCTGCTCCATTATTGATGAATCCACAACCAAGTAAAATAGTTTATGTCTTCCTTTTACTAACTTGCGTTACTTCACTCAGATCACCTCTTTATCTTCTACCAAAAACAGTCTGCATTTCTATAGCAAAAACAGAAATTGTTCAGCAGGTCTTACAGTATCTGTGGGGGAGAAAACAGAGTTAACATTTACATCCACAGACCGCTCTTTAGAACAAACTTGGCTGATCTCTTCTCATACCTACAAAGCGAATGAACTCGGAACAGATGACAGAACATTGAGATCAAAAAACTTGCATTTTCAGTGACGTTGGCAGTCCCTGTCAGCGGAGAATTGCAAGGAGAATGCTGCTCAGTGAACTGCTATCACTGTTTCTGTGTCTGAATAAGGTGACTAGTCAGTGGGATGGAGGGATTATTGTTCAAAAGCTGATCTGTTCAGCAGCAGATCAAAACAAGTGCATTTGTCAAAATGCTGTACGAGGAATGCTAATGAAGATCAGGATGGTGAAGATCAATTCTCCACATGTTGAATTGTTTAATGCATTTCTCGGTTCGAGGTGATCTCTCCCTTCAGACAACTGACAAGCTCCTTGTTTGAAACTCTGATTTAATGCAACCCCAGAGATATTGTCTAATATTGTGTAGAAGCACATTGTGGAGATCGAGACTGCGGTATTGCTCAGATTTGTTCTAGTTGCTTTCTTTTCAAATTTCTGAGAAATGAAGAAGCCAACTATAATAACAAGCTTAATCCCGATTTTGGAGAAGCATTAATCGTTAGTGCATGATAATGGGCTCACTTTAAGAAACTCCAGAAGTGTTATCATAGACTTGAGTCAAATCCTGCAATGGTAGATGCCATGATTTCTAATTTGAAATTCTGTGTCATGTGCCCTTTAGCCCATTGTCACTTGGCATGGAAAAAAAAAACCCATCCATTTCAATAAAACTTCTCACGGAAAGAAAGTTTTTTTTATCTGCTCCAAGTTACATGTGACTCCAAAAGCACAGAAATTTGTTTGGTTGTTGCAGGTCCGTTATCTTAACTCCAGGACGTCACTGCATGAATTCCTCAAGGTTTTATTCGCTAATAAATGCCCAATGTTGATCAGTATTCTTAATCTATCCAATCTTGAAGTATTTCATTCCACAATGCAGCAGGATTCTGGCAATGTGAAGGCCTGGGCAGACGATTGAAATTAGTTTAACACCTCCTAAACGAGATAATACAATCGACCCCTTTTGGAAATTCAATTGCGTTGCTACTACTGATTCTCCAACATTCAGCAGCCTAGGAGTTACTATTTATACCCAAAATGAACTGGCCTCAATGCATGAATAATGTGTATACAAGAGCAATTCAGATGGCAAGTATATTGCTGTGAGTAATGGACTTCCTAACTCCAAGAGCTTCTTCACTTCTCACAGGGCATACATCAACTCTGTGCTTGAATGAAACAAATGTCTTGCCAACAACCCTGAAGATGTTGGGCAGAACTATGACTAAACATTCATACAAAAAGACAATACTGTGTACACTTCTTACCTGAAATGAAAGCAGAAAACGCTGCAGAGGTTTAGCAAGTCCAGCAACATCCATAGGGAGAAAGAGAGTTAATATTTTGAGTCCAAAATAGCTCTTCTTCCGAACAGTACTGAAGAGATGACATGTAGGGCAAGAATTCTCTATCACGTTTCTCAGTTGCTGTGAGGCTGGATGAGTTTCTTCAAAACTCTCCATTCCATGGCAAAGGAGCCAGTTCAATTGGCACTTCATCTATAATTGCAATCCATTCACCTCTGATATTCAGTAGCAGCTTTGTGTGTCATCAGCAATTAGACAGCACCCTCCATCTTCACAATCACTATCACCTTGAAGACAAAGGAGGCAAATTAATGGGAATACCATTATCTTCGATGCTACGAAACATCCTCACTTGGATAGATACTCCTTCAGTCAGGTTTTCATCGTCCCATTGCATCAGAGGGTTGCTCTCCACTCACTTTAAAACATCTACATCATTTAATGAACTGTTCAATTAACTTTATCAACTATTTTGTTAGAAGGCCAATGCTTACTGGGACCTGAGAATAACTTGACCAAAAATGTAACACTTGAGCTGCAGAGTTAAGAGGAGCAGGTCGCAAATATGCATCCTTTTGTTCTTGCAGCAGATTCACGTAATCGGACATTTGCCATAAGCTGACTCAACCACTTGCCATGAAAAAAGTCCGAAATTGGTGCTGAATTTTAAGGTAATACAGCGACGTTGCCTGCTTGAAATTTGGAAAGTCAACTGCTGAAACTCCTCAAGATACTTCTCCCAGCACTATCAGCTCTCGCCTTCTACATTCACATCATTTTGAGTCCTGCTCCATAGAAATAAATTGGAGACACAGTGCATGTATGATATCACCGTACACGCCATCATGACGCATCACCCTCTCCCAGGGAGTAGCGCAGATCTGTGTTGGTCATTGCTGCCTTTCACATCCACCTCAGTTGATGGGAAGAGCGGTTGTCATCTATCTACCCACAATCAAAATGAACATGAACCTCATAAATTAGTATTCCAATCATTTTGCAAGTCTACATATTAAATGTAGATAAATGAGACCAATTCGACTGTGTATAAAATAGATCCAGAAACACAGATTTTAACTTAATACTACAAAGCTATGTCTTCTGACCGAAGTGTGAGTACTGAATGCGCCAAATCAATTCGAGTAAGTGCAGATGTCGACGGTGGAATGGGAGTATTGTTTGCAGACATTCAAAAAGGCATCTGGAAACATTACTTGCCTTTCACACTGTCTGGCAAATCTCATAATTCCAATAACATTCGTAAAATCCCTATCGTGTGGAAGTAGGCTGTTTGGTGTATCAAGTCAACATTAAACCGTTGAAGATTATTCCAACAAGATTTACCTCCTACTCTATCCCCTGACATTTTCCCATAGCTAATAACCTAACCTACACATCCGTGGACACATTGGGTATTTTTTCATTTGCCATTCCAACGAAACTACACACACTCGTGGGGAAAATACAAACACCACACAGACAGTCGCCTCAGGCTGGAATCCAACTGGGTCCCTGGCACTGCGAGGCTGGAGTACTAAGCACTTTCATTCTTCCATCAGCTCACTTGTTTCAAAATAAATGAACGCCTTGGGCCAAGCTTTGAAACATACATCGTCTCTTGAGGCCTGTCTTTATTTGAAATTGAACCACATTCAACCATACATACACTCCAAAAGAGTAGCTTGAACATTGAGCTTTCATCTTGAACAATCACAAGTTCAGAATAACAAGCAGCAAAAAGAGTAAATGATATTTAATGCAGTGTGGAATGAAACTTGATGTTCCCATGTATTGTTCTTTGCTCCTGATGTGATAGATCTCTCCCACCAGAGTCACTGGGGATCTCTTACATGTGAGGCGAACCTGATAACCACTGCACTACAGGAAACTTTCCAGAAAGAAAGTGTTTCACCATAGCTGAATGTGCATCGCTTTCATATCCCTCGCTGTTTAGACTTTTCTGCTCCTTCGTTATATAAAGGAAACAAAACAGAAACAATGTCATTCAGCATCCTGTCTGTCATCTCTTCAGTATAAGTTCCAGCATGGCTTAGAGTGCAGAAGATTCCAGTCAAGCGATTCATTTAAAACTAAATTCTTTCAGTCCTCTTGTTGACTGAATGAACTGGAAACGCGCCTGGTGCTTAGTAATGCGAACATGCAAACTGCCCCCAAACATTATTAAGGATTTTTGTTTTTGATTCACACACTTTGAGAAACGCCAGACATCATCCAAATGAGACCTTTCGGAGCCTAACTTAGGTATCATTTGAAAGAGAGCAAAGACCAGGAATCTGGTATTCACTGTGACACCAGCAACTGAGTGTTATCCTTGGCTTTAACGGGTTTACTTTTGCATGGAAATGAAAAGCAGTACTCCTGTTACAGAAAGGATCAGTGACCAGTGTCTTCACCCTTAAACAAGATGGCTATCAGTGCTGTACACATGGCACATATTGAGCACCAAGGCCGAGAAAACATAACAAATCTCATCCAGCAGTTGGAATTGTATTCCTTTTCCCCACGCCAGCAGACACGTGTGAGCAAACTCAAAGTAAGGTTTGCTGATGAGAACAAGAAAGAAATGTCTGTTCACATCGATCCATAAGACTACCGCCAGTAATAAGACTGCTTCCACATGGTATTAACCCAGGGACTGCAGAAGTAGATAGTGAACGTGCTAACCACTGCACCACAGACACTGCACAAACGCAGCTCACCATAGCTGCATGTGCCTCGCTTTCGTATCCATCCCTGTTTCAACTTTCTTGCTCCTCTTTGAATGCCAAAATCAAATATGATACTACTGGCACAGAAAAATCAGGGCACGGTAACTGCACTCTTAAACAGGATGACACATTGGTGCATATTCAGGACCAAGGAAGAGAGAAAGATTTCATACATCAATTAATCGGAATTGTGTTCCTTTTAACTACGACAGCAGATATGGACGATCAAATTCAAATCAAATTTTGCTGATGACAACAATAATCAAGAAAACTCCATCCACATCACCCCAAAAGACTGCAATCGCTACTGTGCCTGTGATTGCCTGTAAGTCAGCTGGGGAGCTTTTGCGCATAAGGCAAACATGATAACCATTATATTCCAGAAGCACAAATAAATGGCACAACCATTCTCACTGAACTTCGTACAGTACAACAGTGAAGTTTGTAGTTGTTTATCTCATTATATTTCTGTATCAAGTCGTTCAATGTCATGCAGCGTTATTGGCGTTATTGTAAATTAAAGAATATCACTCGGAATTGCTCATGAAATAATTACAAAGATTTTGCCAAGTTCGCAACGTTTAGACTGATTGCCCTTCAGCTATTGAGCTACTCACAAAACAGGCAGCACTTAACACGGAACAGAAGCAAATAACGGCAAGGAAAGACCGTTGTCAGGCTCCCGGAGGCAGGAATGCTGTCTGTGAGACAGTTCGAGTCGTCTGGGTCACAAACTGCCCTTCGAGTGGGAGATTATCACCATACCTCCAGGTGAACATAGCGCAGACATTGACCCAAAGGAGATTTTGTGCTGGCGCACATCAAAGGGTGGATTGAATGAAATGATTCCGTTTTATTGCTCACCACAGCACATCCCTGGCAAAATTCTCCATAATAATCACTCAACACAAGTATAATTCGAACCTGAAACTCCTTAGAGGCCAATGCCTATAGAAAGCGGTTTAGACACTCTGCCATTCAACCAGCCACAGCAACAAAGCCTAATCGGCCGGTATACCAGACGACATCTTGCAGCAACTTAAATTTACAGAGCCTGTTCTGCAGAATAACCGGTTCAAATTAAGTCATGCAGCTGTAAAGGCGACTTGACTGTGGAATGCAAACGTTACAGGTCACATTGCGAGGCTCTTGTTAACTTGTTGCCGGTAGGAGTTGCCAGTTTCCTTGACTTTCTCCTTAACCGGGCATTTTCCTGCAGAGTTTTCCGCACCTGGCCATGTCACAGGCTGCCATCTCAGTTGGAACCGTTTGGGGGAACCAAAGCGAAGCCATTCACATGTTACTAAAACCCACGCTACTGAAAAAGAAGAGCTGCACAAGCAGGAGTTCCAAAACATATTGATAGAAGTTAAAATGCGATACGTCATGTCAAAAGGGCTAACTGTATTTAATTGTTTGTTCGAGTTGTAAAAAGCTCTCCCGTGCGAGTCACCATATACTTCTCTTGCTGTTGACTGAATCAGAACGAAGGTGTGCCTCCCTTTCTTATTCCGCCCTGTTTAGAATTGCCTATTCCTCTGTGATATAAACGAAACAAAATGAATGCAATGTTATTCGGTAACCTATCTGTAATTTGCATAATTTCAGTTCAAACATGACTGAGATTTCAGAGCAGACGTTAATATTAGTGAATATATGAGACCACAAGTCAAGAGGTTTATCTGAGTCTTTAAACCAAGTCATTCAGATTGTTGACCGAATGAGCCACAAACTCTCACCGCTTCGACACTCGAATATGTGAACTGCTCCAAAACATGATTGAGGATTTCTCATTCTTATTTTCATACATTCAGAAACGGCAGACAACATTGCATTGAAGCCTTTCACAGCCTATTTTGGGATACTTTTGACAGAAAGCGTGCATCCGGAAGTCGATGTTCACTGTGACGCCAGCAAATGAGGATTCACCTTAACATCCTGATCCGGATGAGCTTCACAAAGAATGCAAATGTGGTACTACTTTTACAGAAAGAATCAGTGCATGTTAACTGCAGCATTAAAAAGAATGGCAATTAGTGCTGCACTCATTGACGCTTCTTCAAGACCATGGTGAGAGAAATTTAACAAAGTCTCACACAGCAGATACAGGTGAACAAATTCAAAACAACTTTTGCTGATTAGAAAAAAAACAGCAAGGAAGCTCTGTTCACGCCAATCCAAAAGACTACCTCCTGTTTCAAAGCTGTTTCTGATCGAATATGAACGTGAGACTTTTCGCATGTGAGACGAACATGATAACCACTAGATTACAGAGACACATCGATACAGAGCAGCCATGCCTGCTGACTTTCGTACAGCACTGAATTCGGCAGGCATTCAACGCATTACCTTTCTGTTTCAAGTGGATCGATGTAGTCCAACATTATTGGCATGTCGAAAAATAAAGAAAATTCCGTGGAATTGTACAAGAAATACTTACAAGGATCTTGCCAGTTGTAAACGGTTTGTACTGTATGGCGAGGTGGAATAGGCTGGGACAATTTTCTCTGGAGAGTCTGGGCTGAGCCATGCCTGTAACTGCACTCCAGAAAAGGATAGCCATCTGTGCTGTGGCCATTGGTGCTCGAGGCTTCTGTGCTTATTCACGACCTGAGAGCAGAGAAAGTTAAAAAGAAATATACGCATCAATTAAGTGGAATTACATTCCTTTTCACCATAACTCTTGGGTGGACAAGTTAAAAACACAGTAGGCTGATGAGAACTGCAAGAAAGCCCTGTGCACGACAATACAGAAGCCAGTCGCTGGTACAACGGAACACCAATATTTCTGCCTTCCTCTGAACCAGGATGACTTCACACAGAAGGAAAATTGACACGTGTCCTCCACGGAAAAGATCGGGCCCGCCGACTGCACTCTTTAAAATAGTGATCGCGAGTGCTAGAAACATCCGCACATATTCAGGATGAGGAAGCAGGAAAAAAAAATGACAAAACCGCTTTGCAATTAATTCATTTTGTATTCCCTTTCAGCTCACTCGGCGGGGATATTTAAAGTAAGTTTCACTGACAAGCACAATAAGCAATAAGCTCCGCCCATGTTAAGTCATACGCCTTTTGTTCTTTCTGCCTGGACGTTTGCAGCAATGATCCTTCATGTGGGAGGTGAACATGATAACCACTCCGCCACAGAAACACAGCATGGCCACAGTTCATATCGAACTGCCCTCCAGGGGGATTGCTTTGCTCAGAACAGGTCGGGATTGCCATGCAGGACTGAAATAGATCTCAGTCGCATACAGAGACGGTTTAGGAGGCTGCCAGTACATATAGAGGGGGCCGGATTTAGAGCCACGCTGAGAAAGAGACTGGATATTAAATCCCACAGATTACCTGTTACAGGAGAATATTGGAGTATAGGACTGAGAACCATATCACCCTTGATCGAATAGAAGAGCAGTCTAGATGGGCCAAAAGGTCTAACCATGCTCCCTGGTCATCTGGCATCTAAGAAGATAGAAACAGAATTAATTATTCAGCTCAATGACATCCCGTCAGATCGCGGCAGAGTGAGAGATCAGACAGGTGAAACATATAGAGAAAATGGGAAAAGGGTAAGAGAGGTAATAATAAAATAGAAGCTCAAAAAGAAAGTGGATGACAGGACAGATTAAATAAAAAGAGAGGGTGCGGAAATGCAGAAGGAGCATCCCTGTACCCAAAATGCTAACTCTGTTTTAGTTTCCAAAATTTTGCTGAAGTTTGTGGTTACAGAAACAGAAGATGGCAGCGTGATCATAGACCAAACAATTATCTCTGCCCTGGGAATGTTTTACTTTCCCGTTCCTCCAGATCACTTCTGTCCCATAGTGAAACATTATAATCCTCCCCAACCCCACCCCCAACTCACACCCCCGTTACTGACAACAAACTGTTTGTTGCATAAACCCACAAGGGCACAAAAGTAGACCATTTTCCATTTGATGTGGGAAAAGTCAGGACGAGTTACCTTATGTTTTCAACAGAATATTTTGAATGTGTTAATTCTGGTTCAGGGTCATTTGACATGACCCGGCACTGTCAGTCCCCCCAGCAAGTGGCCATTGTCATTCACTGACATGTGAGTGTGGTTGTTGGATAATTTGAGTGGAATCTCCTCCTTTAAAAGGAACATGATTCATCGTAGAATTGGCTGCACCTGTAAACATTTCCGTGACTTTCAGTAAAGTGCAGACAGCTTTCAATCAGAAACGGATGTGTGAACGACAGCAGCAGGTAACAGAAAACGCGCCC
This sequence comes from Chiloscyllium plagiosum, assembly GCF_004010195.1. NCBI lineage: Eukaryota > Metazoa > Chordata > Chondrichthyes > Orectolobiformes > Hemiscylliidae > Chiloscyllium > Chiloscyllium plagiosum. Next base: position 53,133,212 of record NC_057734.1, read on the forward strand.
TGTGTTAGGTGGTGATGCTAAAAGTGGCATGAGCTGGGATTCGGAATTGAAACCGACCAGCATGTGACTCGATGGCATGGCTCGACGATTTAGAGTCTCATGCTCTGCTGATTGAGCTCACCGGGCCTGCCTATCAGCTAATTGGCTTCCCAATTCATACTGTGCATAATCCAATTGGCACCACAATTTGCAAGGATCCAGTTCATTCCTCCAAATCACAAATAACATCATTCACACCTTGCACTTCTAAGCTGATATTCCTTCAGCATATTACAATATACTTTAACACTTGTTCTGGGATTTAGGATTCATTTTGAATATTTTAATATTGTAGCCTCAGCTTTAAGCTGCCGTTGTGACTCCCAGTCACTCTAGCAGACGGTGAATCAATCAGGAAATTGCTTCAGTAAACCCAGCCATTTCTGTTTCAGACTGTAGAAAATCCCATTTGCCTGATGAGACACAATCCACAATGTCAACAGTTGAATTGTTTTACCTGCTTACAACTTACCACTTCTCACTTTGGAGACAGGCATTTGGTTTAGTATACTTTCAAAGACCAGGAAGAATTACCAGCAGCAGTTACTAAATTGAAGACATATTGTTTTGCATCGGAAGCATCGTCCATGAGGAAGGAGTTTCCATTAACTATATCTCAAGACTGCATAGGAGCCGCTAATTGAACCTGCAACAGTCGCTCTATACTGGCAGCTGAAGATTGGAGAGAATGGTGTCACATCCTGCTGCGTGTGGCTGTCTCACTCCGTGCTGAATTGAGGAGAATCATTGAAGTATTGTCGTGGTGCAATGGCAGTAAGTTGTCGGTCTACATGCTTGATTTGAAATAGTTGAGTTTCTGCATCTGGGTGGGTTTGAACCGCCAACTGTTCAGCCAAGCATGCTAATGAATTAAGACACAAAAACTGGCACCAGCACCATGCGATCTCCCCTAAAGAAGGGTGATGAACACCTGTTGCTCTCACTGTCTGTCGCTAATTTCCCAGAACCATCACCGAGAGGCAGAAAGGCCAAAGGAGTAACACACACCCAAGCGAAATCTCCACAGATCTTCCGGAAGGAACTCCACCGTGATTCTGTTAGCTGTGGGACGCGAACCCTTTACTCTTAGACCATTCGGCATGCGACCACATCAAACGAGAGTTGCAATTTCGTCGTGTCCCATGTTTCAGCATTACTTCACTTAAGGCACTTGCCTCTACGCACAATTAATGATGAACTTGGATTAACTTAAAAAACATTTATAGGGATGCACGGTGGCTCATTGTTAGCACTGCTGCCTCACGGTACTAGCGTCCCAGGCTCGACTCCAGCTTTGGGTGACTGTCTGTGTGGTTTTCCTCCAACAGTCTAAAAGTGGTACAGGTCAGGTGAATTGGCCATGCTAAATTGCCCATAGTGTCAGGTGCATTATTCAGAGGCAAGTGGGTATGGGCGGGTTATTCTTCAGGACATCGGTGTGCACTTATTGGGCCGATGGGCCTGTTTATAATCTGTAGGGCATCTAACCTAATCAAGGAGTTGCCAGATTTGCGGTGTTTTGACTGTAGCACGAAGCTGAATATGCTGTGATAATTTTGCCTGCCACGTCGGCGCTGATGGATGGTCTTACAAAACTTTATAAAATCATGAGGGAGACTGAAAGAGTGAATACTCAATACGTTTTCTTTTCACAAGGCAGGTGAGTTCAAAACTAGAGAGCATAGGTTTAAAGTGGTAGCGGTAAAATTTGAAAAGGACCTCAGAAACACTTTGTTTTCACACAGTCATATTTGAATTGCCAGAGGAAGTGGCGGAGTCTGATACAACATTTCAAAGGCATCCGAGTGGCTATATATACAGGAAAGGTTTAGAGGGATAGCGGACAAATGTTAGCAAATAGGCTAGATTATTTTTGGACAACAGTCAGTAGGGATGAGCTGGATCAAAGGTTCGTTTTCCAAGCTGGGAACCACTAAGATGCTCCCGTGGCTGTCATCGGCTTGAATTGATTATTTGGCGCAAGCATGGCGATTGTATCTCGATCTGCACGTTTAGCAACCTTCTCTGGAAGGTGGACCGTTCGAAACTCCCCGGCGATGAAGGTTTTCAGCACATTTGCTGCCAATTACCATTCTCTTTGAGACATTCCCAAGTTGCCTGTGGAAGTTTTTGGCTGCAGAAAAATGCCTCATAAATGGTGTTAGCCCCTCAGCTCTGCAGTGAATACAAAAACTGACAGCTCTTACTGTGGAACAGAAGAAAAACTGACAAGGAGAACCCATCTTCAGAAACACTGAAACATGAATGTTGAGTGGTGAGGCAGTGCGAGTCATCTGTGTCACAAATTGCTCACACAAATGAGAGCGAGGCAATTCCAAATGGTGCTTTCAATATTCTGGAGCCTCAGTGCACCGCCCCTTCCCGGAAAGTGCTCAAATAACATAAAACAGAACAGGATAACGATGAGACATGAAATGTGAAGGTTACCAGTTGCAGTCGCGATTAGTTTTGGCAACAATGCTCTGGTACTTCCACTGGATCGAGAAGGCCAATCACCAGTCTCCCTCACCAGGACATAAATGAAAAACTGAGATTCATGTAACAAGAGTTCATGTTGCGATTGCCTCCCTTTTTGCCATAGCAAGAAAAGACGGTGAGCAAGTTCATTGCAGGATCTGATTTCACAACCACGGTGAAATAACGATCTGCATTCACTTTCGAAGAAAACAGTGAACAAAGCAAATTGCTGGAATATGAAAACACAGCGCATCCTGTTTGGTTCCTGTATTATGCCAGGGGCCACGCGAGCAGGAGATGACCATAACAACCAAAGTACCAGGGAAACACAGCGTGGATTCTCACCCAATGGAGGGTCTGTGCTCTGCCACATCACAACGGGATTTAGACGAAGTGATTGCACGTTATTTTGTGCAACTTATCCCTACTACACGCTTCCGACCTAATTCACTCGCACAAGTGGCAGCGCCGGGATTCAAACAAAAACCGTCACGGGAATTGGAATTTACAACCAGCGTCTTAGACTTACCAGCTACGCTAGCAGACACGAGCAAAGCAGACAACTAAGCAGGCCGTGTACCTGATGACATCTTGTGGCATACTTCCAGATTAAGCACCTGTTCTGTGGAATAAGCGGCTGAAAGGAATTCCCCCACCTGCGAAACATCTGGAGAGCAATAGGCAACTGTCACCTGGCTGTCAGATGAGTTGTAAACCTCTGGGCAATGGATGAGAAGCGACCCACTGAGTTCTACAAAATCATGCAGTGTTTACTTAGAGATGTACAAAAATCAGTTTCTTAACATATTAACGGAAGGTAAAGGGCGATCCGAGATGTCAACGAGGTGTTTACTATATGTGATTGTTCTTTGTTCGAGTGTAAAAAACACTCCATCCTCAGTCACATTCACTTCTCTTGCTGCTAACTGAATTAGAGAGAAGGTGTTTCACCAGAGCTGCATGTGCATCCATTTCCTATCCCTCCCTCTTTATACTTTTCTGCAACTCTGTGATTTCAAGGAAACAAAATAGCTACAATATCATTCGGGAGCCTGTCTGCTTTTCCTCACTTTCAGTTCCAACACAGCTTAGATTTCAGAATGCACGGTAATATGAGTGACAGTATGAGTGTGAGTCAAGCAGTTCATCTGAGTCTGTAAATCTTTTCAATCCTTTGTTCACTGAATGACCGTAAACGTGTCCTGTGGTCGAATACTTGAACAGTTCCAAAACATGATTGAGGAGTTCTGATTTTGGTTCACACATGTTGAGAAACAGCAGGCCATGTTCAAAAGAGCAATTTCAGACTATAATTTGGGATACATTTGACAGAGACAGTAAATTAAGGAGCCATTGTTTGCGGGACAACCACCAAATGAGGGTTCTCCTTGAGAAAGTACCGAGGCACATTCACATGTAAAGCAAATGCGATACCACTGGTACAGAAAGTATCAATGCCTGGTACGTATGCCCATAAACAGAATAGCCATCGAAAGTGTGCACATCGTCGCATAAATGGGACCAGTGAGGACAGAAACTTACTTGAGGGTGTGATGCTGGAAAAGCACAGGAGGGCAAGTAACATCTGCGCAGCAGGAGAATAGACGTTTTGGGCATAAGCCCTTCATCATCTCCAGTTTTTGATTCCTCTGAGGAGAGAAACTTAAAAATGTTTCATACAGCAATTAATTGGAATTGTATGCCTTTTCACCAAATCAACAGATATGGGCGAGCACATTGTAAGCCAGGTTTGCTGATGAGAACAACAAGCACAAATTCCCCGTTCACGTCAATCCAAAAGGCGACCACCTGTAAAAAGGAAACAAGGCTGTTTTTGCCTGGTTTTGAACAGGGATGTTTTCCTGTGTGATGTGGCCGCATTAACGACGTCATTACTATGTACTCATGCCAGCTTATCTTCGTACAGCACTGACATTGGCAGCTGATCAACACATTAATTTTCTCTGTTAAGTCGAGCTTTTCTGTCCAGGGTTGTTGGCATTCTTGAAAAATATAAAGAATTTCATGTGAAAATGCACAGAAAATATTTACAATGAAATTGCCAGAATTGTAGTGTTTGGACTACAGGGCGAGGCTGAATAGATTGGGACAATGATTCTTTGGAGCTCCGAGCTGGACGCAAGTTCATAACTGTGCAATTAAAAAGAACAACTATCAGTGCTGGAGACATTGGCTCATATTCAGGACCACGACATAGAGAAATTTGAAATGAAATTCACACAGCAATTACTTATAATTGCATCCATTTTCACCTCCGGAGCAGTGATGGGCGAGTAAATGCAAAACAAGGTTTTCTGTTGAGACTGCAATTCAACCATACATCACAATCTAGAAGCCGTTCGCCCATAAGGAGGGAACAACAATATTTCTACCCGGCTGTGAACTGGGCCACTTTCACGCAATCTGATGCCTCTACTCGACACAAGAGTTCATACCCCGCCGAATGGACTCTTAAAAATACTGATTTTCTTTGCTGGAAAAATCCACACATATTCAGAACGACGAAGAACAGGTATCGACAAAATTGCACAAAAACAATTAACTGGAATGGCATTCCATTTCACTACAATACGGGAATCGCCGGGAAGAAGCATAGTAATTCTTACTGAAAAATGTAACAAGCAATAGGCTCCGCCCTTGTGAACACATAAGACGATGATTCTTTCTGCTCAGCCTTTTGAAGCGAGATCATTCCCCTTGGAGGTTAATGTGAGAGCTGTTTCCCGACAGAAACACAGTCAGGCTACAGACTCTATCGAGCTGTCTCCCAGCGGGGATTGCTTTGTTCAGACCCGATCGAGTTGGATCTGTTCACCCGAATCTGTTCAGATGTGCCAGGACTGACAACGAGCGCAGTCACACACAGATGTGCTGTAACGAGCTGCCAGCACATGTGTAGGGGCCGGCTTTAGACAAATGCTGGGAAAGGCACGGAATCCTAAATTCAAGGGGAGTAAGTATTAGAGGGAGAAGGCTGTCGAATGGGGTTGACAAATGTATCAGCCATGATTGAATGGTGAAGAGGACTAGATTGGGCGAAATGCCTAACCATACTCCCATACATTCTGGTTTCTGGCTATCTGGTATCTAAGGAGATAGAACAGAATTAATTGTTCAGTTTGGAGACTTCCATCAGAAATGGGCGAAGTGAGAGATGGAAGAGGTCTGAAACAAACCTACAGTTCTGGAAAATTGCATAAGAGGAAATAATAAAAAAGAAGTTCAGAACAAAGTTGAAAGTAAGGAGATATTCAGTATAAAGGGAGTTTGTGGAAAAGAAGGGAAGATGGACATGGAAAAAGAAGCATCATAGATCCGAAATGATAACTCTGTCTTCTTTTCCCAGATGCGACCAGAACTGCTGATATTTTCCGGAAATTTCTGTTTTTGTTACAGAAACTGAAGGTGGGCGAGTAATCCTGGACCAATCAGCTCTCTCTGCTTTGTGAATGTTTCCCCGTTCCCCAGATCACTTCTGTTCCACATTGAAACCTCACAATCCTGCCCCATCCCCAACCCCGTTACTGAGAATAAACTGTTCATTGTGTAAAACCACATGGGTACACAAGAAGATCATTTTCCATGGGAATTGGGAATCGTTCAGGGCGAGTTCCCTTAGGTTTGCATCAGTACGTCTGAATCAGTTACTTCTGGTTCTGGACAATTAGACATGGAGCCGTCAGTCTCAGATCCCAGCAAGTGGCCATTCTCATTCCCGGAATCTGAGAAGTTTGTTTGGTGCACAGTTGGAGTGGAAGCTAAAACTTTGAAAGGGACATCATTCATCGTATATTCAGTGGCATCGATAAACTTGTCTCTGGCACTTCCAGTAAAGTAGAGACAGTTTAGATTCAGAAACTGACGTGTGACAAAAAGCAGTACGAAAAAAACGACCCAGCCTGAGCGGTGTGTGGTGACTAGGAAAGCTGGGCTTCAGTTAGAAGGGGAGAGGTCCTCGCGTGGGGCTTCAATCCATGACCCTGACAGTTAAAGTCTCATGCTATACCGACTGTGCTAACCAGGCCGAGCTCAGAGCAGATTACTTCTTCATTTTATACTGAGCATCCAAGAATAAGAACTAACTTCTGCAGCTGTTATCAAATTAAATAATATATTTTCCCCTTTCACGCAAGAAGAGCTCATGCTGAGAAAGGACTTTCTATAATCTGATTCCAAAGGCTGGGCAGGAAGCTGTTAATTGAAAATGCAGCGGCCGTTTTATGCTGGCAGCGCAAGTTTGGAGAGAGTGGAGTCGAATCCTGCTGCAATTGCTTGTTTCACTCTGTGAAGATTCAGGGTGAATCATAGATGGGTTTGCGCGGAAAGAAGCATAGTAATGCTTACTGACAAATGCAACATGCTTGATCTGGAATATGTGTTGCTCTGTCGCTCTCAACGCTTTATCTGGAATATGTGATGCTGTGTACCTGAGTGTGATCGAACCACAAAACTTTCAGCCAAACTCACTGAGCAATTGAGACACAGAAAATGGCACCAGCGTTGGTTGTGTAAATTACCCTAAAGCCGGGTGATCGAGGGGATTTGATGAGGCTTTGGACTGCAGGAGCTCTCACTATTTTCAGAATCTGTCTCGAATGTTCCCAGTTTACTCAACGAGTGAATCAGAGGCTTGAGGCGCGGTGAAAGCCCAAACAAAGGCATCACAAACGAAGTAGGTCTGTCGCACGCAACTACCGGAAGTACTTACCTCTTGATTCTCGTGGCAATGAAAAAAACGAAACCGTGACTCGCTGTCATTGGAGTTGGAGTGATGCTTAAATCCAAATCCATAGGCCGCTCGGCCACGCTACCACAAGAAACCTAACATACACATTTGTCATCACTAGTGCTTCAGCATCTCTTCATTTCAGGCACTTACCTGTCTGCACAATCAACTACTTTGGCGTAGTTAGAAAATATTTATAAGGATATTAAAATGTTGGCAGGGTTTGGACTGTAGAGTGAAGCTGAGTATGCTACGACAATTTTCCCTGAAGTATCGGGGCTGAGGGACAGCATTAGAGAATTTTATAAAATCATTAGGGAGACGGATGGAGTAAATATTCAAGAATTTCGTTTTCACAAAGTAGGCGAGTTCAAAACAAGAGAGCATAGGTTTAAAATGACAGTAGTAAATTCAAAGGAATTGTGAGCGACATTTGCTTTTCGCACAGAAATATTTGCCTGTGTGGAATAAATTGCGAGATTTAGTGGTGAGGTCTGGTACACTCACAACATTTCCATGGAATTTAGATAGTTTACAGACAGAAAGGGTTTTGTGGTATCATGGACAAATGTTGGCAAATATTACGAGATTGATTTCGGATATCTGGTCACCAAGGACAAATTGGATCGGAGTGTTTGTTTCCATGCTCGGCACCTGTGAGACGCTACAGCGGCTGACAGCAGTTTAAACTAATTATTTGCAGAATTGCATGGTGCTGGCCCCTTGTTCAGCGTGTTTGGCTAATTCTCTGGAAAGTGGATGGTTCAAAACTACCCAGAGATGAAAGTATTCCGGGATTTTGCTGCCAATGCCCATCTTCCTTTGACACATACAAAATTCTCCGAGAAATATTTGGATTGGAGACAAGTGCTTCATGGGTTGGAGGATTTGAGCTACAGGGAGAGGCTGAAAAGGCTGGGACGATTGTCATTGGAGCAGCGGAGGCTGAGGGGTGACCTCACAAAGATTTACAAAATTATGAGGTGCATAGATAGGGTAAATAGGCAAAGTCTGTTCCTTGGGTTCGAGGAGACCATAACTAGGTGGCATAGATTTAGGGTGAGAGGGGTAAGACATAAAAGAAACCTAAGAATCAACTTTTTCAATGTGAGAGTGTTATGTGCATTGAATGATCTGCCAGATGGAGTAGTGGAGGCTGGTACAGTTGCAATATTTAAGAGGCATTTGGATGGGTTTATGAATAGGAAAGGTTTGGAGGTATATAGGCTGGGTGCTGGCAGGTGGGACTAGATTGATTTAGGATTGATCACTGGTCGGCGTGGACGGGTTGGACCCGAAAGGCCTGTTTCCATGCTGTACATCTCTATGACTCTATCACACTAAATCGTGTTAGCCCCTCAGCTCTCAAGCAAATCCAAAAACTGACAGCTCTTAACGGAGAACCGAAGTGAAACTAACAAGGAGACGCAATTTTAAGACACACCGGAGCATGAATGTTGTCTGTGATGCAATGTGAGTAATCTGGACCATGAACTGCTCAAACAAATGCGAGTGAGGCATATCCAACCAGTGCTTCTAAACATTCTGGAGCCTTAGCCCATCGCCACATCCCAGAAGTGCTCATGTGACATAAAATAGAAAAGAATAATAATGAACCACGAAAAGTGAAGATCGCCATATGCCTGTCCCGGACTGAGAGGGCCAAACACCAACCACTCTCACGCGGATAGAATTGAAGAAAATGAGAGAAATGTAACTATGTTTCATATTGTGTTTGCTCTCCATTTTGCACCAACCAAAACACATGGCGAGTACATTCAATGCAGGATCTGCATTCTGAAAATTGTTGAACTAACGATTCCCATTCACTTTCAGAGAAAATGATAAACAACGCAAACTGTCTCGAATGAAAAGTTTCAACGCAGCCTGCTTGGGTCCGATATTACGTCGGGAGTCTTTTGAACAGGAGGCAAATGTGACAAGCACGTATCAGTGGAACACAGTGAGAACACTTACCCGATGGAGGCTCTGTGCTGTGCCACATCTCCGCGTGGTTTGGAGGAAATTATTAAGTTTTAATCCAGACAACTTCAACATACATCATCACTGCCAAACGTTGCCAGCCTATTCCGCTACCACAAGTGGTAGTGCTGAGATTCAAACCCAAGTCCTCATAGAAACTGGAACTAGAAACCAGCGTCCGATATTGGTCAGCCGTACGAGCAGACAGGCAAAAGGTGGAAAGGTAAACAGGCCATTTGCCTGTTCCCCCGAGATGCATGTGATTCGCTTTCCTATCCCTCGCTGTTTAATCGTTCCTGTAAATCTGTGATACCAAGTAAAGAAAATAGATATAGTGGCATTCGGCAGCTGTCTTTTGTTCAGTTTCAGTTCCAACATGGCTTAGATTCCAGAGGACATAGTAATATTAGTAATTGCATGAGAGCTTCAGTCAAGCAGATCGTCTGAGTCTGTGAATCTTTTCATTCCTGTTGTTGACTGAATGAGCAGTAAATGTGCCCGGTGCTTAGAAACTTGTCTACGTGAACTGCTCCAAAACATAATTGAGAATTTCTGGTTTTGATTCATATAGATTGTGAAATGACAGACAACATTTAAATGAGGCTTTTCAGAGTCTATTTTGGCATACAGTTGACAGATATACATGTAACACCAGCAAATGAAGGTTCTCCTTCACACTTAACTGGGTCACCTTCGCTTGTATAGCAAATGCAATACTAATGGTATGGAAAGGACTGGTGCCTGGTAACTCTGTCCGTTAATAGGATGGCTATAGATGGCTATCTTTATTTAAAGATAGTGAATAAAAAGGGAGGCTATGAAAAGGCAGAAGGAGACGGACATAACAAATGAAGCGTTACACGACTCAAAATATTTCCTGTGTTTTCCTTTCCCAGATGCTGCCAGACCCGCTGACATTTTTTCAGCAATTTCTGATATTGTTACAGAAAGAGAAGATCGGAGAATGATCATGGGCCAATCAGTTCTCTATGCTCTAGGAATGTTTGACTTCCCCGTTCTCCCAGATCATTTTGACCCAATACTGAAACGTCACAATTCTGCCCTCCCGCCACCCCCGTTACCGAGAATAATCAGTTTGTTGTGTAAACCCACAGGGGTACACAAGAAGGTTATTTTCCGTCTGAATTGGGAAACGTTCATGCCGAGTTCACTTAGGTTTCCATCAGAACATTCGGTGTCAGTTAATTCTGGTTCAGGACTATTTGACATGGAGCCGTCATGTTCAGTCCTCCCATCAAGTGGCTATTTTCATTCTGTGTTTCCTAGCAGTTTGGTGTCTGCACGGTTGGAGTGGAAACTACAACTTTGAAAGGGACGTTATTCATCGTATATTCGCCTGCACAGATACACCTACGTCTGCCACTTGTAGTGAAGACAGTTTTCGTTCAGAAACTGACATGTGAACGAAAGCAGTAGGAAAGAGAAAGCGCATCCTTGTGTTGGGTGGCGATACTGAAAGGGAAATGTCGAGCTGGGATCGAATTAGTAAGTGAAAGCACCAGGCGTGTAGCTCAAAAACGCAATCCTGACATTAAGCGTCACATGCTCGACAGACTGAGGTAACAAGGCCTGGCTGGCAGATGATTAGTTTCCCATTTCATACTGAGTGTAATCGAATCGGTGACATCAATTTACGAGGATCTAGTTCATTCCTCCCAATCACAAAATCTTCATGGACACCATCCACCTCGCACTTGTTCTTCCTTCAGAACATCGAGGTGATACAATTCTCATTGACAACACTTTCTTTATTCTTCCTGCCAACAATTTTTTGACACTTCTCAATTTGGAGAATGGAGTTTTTTTAAAGAAAAGATCCAAGAACAGGATCAATCTTCTGCAGCTGACACCAAATTAAAGTGGATTCTTTTTTTCCCTTTCACAAGGGAAGAACTGTTCGAAGGAAGAGGTTTCTGTTTAGCTATATCCCAGGTATAGGCAGGAAGCCGGTTATTGAAGCTGCACTCGCCGTTTTCCGCTGGCGGTGGGGGACTATCGAGACAGTGATGTAGTTTCCTGCTGTGTGTCCCTGCTTCAGTGCGGATTCAGTGTGAATCATGGATGAGTTCTCGTGGGTGCAATGCCGGGACGTGGTCGGTCTAATTGTCTGATATGAAATATTTGAGGCTCTGTACCTGGATGGGCTCGAACGACCATCCTTTCAGCCAAACGTACTGACCAATTGAGACACAGAAACTGGAACCAGCATTCAGCATGTAATTTCCTCAAAAGCTGGGTGTTCGAAGGGATTTGAGAAGAATCTGGATGGCAGGAGCTCTCACTATTCTCTGAGTCTGTCGCTAATTTTCCTGATTTTATCAGTGTCTTGAGGAGCCGCCAGCACCCGAACAAAAACGTCACAAACCACTTAGCTCTTCTGTAAGCAACTGACTGCATTACGTCACCAGCAGTTACGATAGCAGTGGGATTCGAACCATGGCTCGTTACAGACTGGAGCTTAAACCCAACGCCTTAGAACGCTGGGGCACGCTATCACAGAAAGCAAAGCCATTAAATTTGTCAGGACTAGGTACTTTCACCTCAGCACAGTCAATGTGTAACTTGGCATACCTTGGAAAATGTGTACAGTGATGTTGCCACATTTGAAAGTTTGGATTGGAGTGCGAAGGTGAATAGGATTCGATAATTTTTCCTTGAGCCTCAGGGTGAAGGATGGTTTTATGGAAGTTTTTTTAATCATGAGGGAGACGGGTACAGTCAATTGCCATTGAGCTTTTTTTTTCAGAAGACAGTCTTGTTGAAAACTGGAGATAATAGTTTTAAAGTGGGAGCGGTACAATGTAAAAGGGATCTGAGTCATAACTTTTACACACAGATGGCTGTGGGTGTGTGGAATCATTTGCCGGAGTCTGGTACACGCACAACATTTAAAAGTCATCTGGATGGGTATGTAGACAGGAAAGGTTTGGAGAGATAAGGTACAAATGTTGGCAAATATAGCTAGACTAATTTCTGTAACTGGTTAGCAGGGTCGAGTTGGAACGGAGGAACTGTTTCTCTGCTCGGCAGCTCTGAAATGCACACTTTGAAAGTTTACTCTGCAATCTCATCTTATGTACTTCTCACGCAGGCGATTTCTACTGCCTTCCGAAGATACACAAAGCCAACACACCAGGTTGTCCCATCGTATTTGGAAATGGGACCTGATGTGCCAACCTCACTGGCAGTGTCAAACGCATCTTGAAACCCATTATGTTGGGTATCCCCAGCATCTGCCGCGACAGATCACTGGGACACAGGCAGAATTCAACCTCACGTCTTCAATGCAGAATCTGAGCTGGGGTGGCAACTATTGTTCAAGATTACCTGAGAATTTAGCTTTTATTTACATATGAAAGAACCAAATTTAACATGGTCTCTCTAAAAGAATAAGGACTGAACAAACAATCTTTTTTTAATATCATTTCAGTGGCATCACACTGTAATCTTTTGCTACAAATTGTGTGTCATGTGATTTTACACTCCACAAACACCTGATGAAGTAGGAGCGTTCTAAAAGCCAATGCTGCCGAATGAACTTGTTGGAATATAAACTGATGTTGTGTGATTATTTAATTTTTTCCACCCCAGTTCAACACTGGTACCTCTAAATCTTTAGTACACATTGCTTACACAAACTCATACACTGTTCAGGTCAGTTTATCACCATAACCCTATTCATCTTTGTCTGAGGTTCCTGTATGTATTAACAGAGTTAACGGGCCCGAGAGAATTAATACATTCTCTTTATCTGTCGGTTTAAACAGGTGAACATATCAGTTTGAAGCCAATGGAAGAGGGGATTGTCTTTTCCTGTCCATTTTCAGTGCAGAACGTTCAGCCATAAACTGTTTTTGCAAAAGTTGGGGTTGAATTCAATTCTCACTGAGCAACATTGATACAGAAAATACATTTCCGAATTACTGTTATCAAATTGTTAATGGACTGGAGATAGGAATGAGCAAACCACTTGTGGTGTCGTGCTTTGGCTCAGTTTGTCAACTTGCCTACGTCATGAACAAGCCACCAAGATTTCAAATTGTAGTGGTGTCTGCGTATTTTACCAAATGCATGGTTGTTTCGAAATTTCGCAAGTCAGTTTTGCTCATCAGTCAACCATACGTCCTGTTTGAGTTTCAGCTTGTTTTGGCGATCTTGCTTCTCTTCCCTTGTTTAGTTCCAACAGTGGATATTGCTTCTTCTGAACTACGAATTTAACCTGGCATTTCTTTTCATTGTTTGACAAGCACTTCTGCTTCTACTCCTCCTTTGTTGTGCTTCGTTCATTTTCAATTTATGGGAATAACGAGGTTAGTCAGACGACACGGCAGACTTGGTGGCCAATGTTCCAATAATGGCACAGACACCAAGAGTTGATCAACCGAATTCTCTGCTGTCAACATTCATTCATTCCAAATCAGCAGGAACTACTTCATTGCGCTCCTGTCGTTGCGTTTGCACTGTGATTGCGTTTTCTTTACTTGTGGGTTACGGTGTCTATTTTCAATTAGAAAATTGTTTTGAGTAGAAATGACTCCTTAAGTCAGGCATAAGTGCCAGACATATTACTCGGAGACTGTGAGCCCAATTCCACACACGCTACCGAGGGGGTGGAAAGCCTGTCAGCAGGTCCACTCTCAAATTTTCTCCAAATTTCAGCCTTTTCAAAGAGCAGAAATGGGAAATGAGGAATATGGGCAGACCGAAAATCAGAGAACGTGAAAGAGGCTCAGGTGGATGCACAGAGAAAGAAATAAAAATGGAATCGCATATTGAGGTAGATACTGAAATGACCAATTCTCCAATCTACATGGCTGCTGACTGACAGAAACAAATAGTAAAAAAAGGTAACCATTAAGCACAGCGTTTCACCAGCTCCAGGCAACGGAAGCATCATTTCAGCGGATTAAGTCATTTTGAATTTTCAAAGTTGACAGTTGTTAGCTAATGAGAGATTTTGATAACTATCCTAACAGGTAAAACTGATAATTTTACCAACAATATAATACAGAAATGTCGAACTAACCTCTTTCTGCCGATATGAAGCATTAACTCTGTTTCTCTCCACAAATGTTGCCAGGCCTACTGAGTTTCCCTTTCAATTATTGATTTTGGTTCAGATTTCAAGCATTTGCAGCTCTTTGTTTTATTATATTCTTCATAACGTTTGGGCAAAACCAATGACTGTTAGCAAGCTATCTTTGCACAACACATCACCCATTCCCTGATCAGGAAACATCCTTTGCTCTTCAGAGAGAAGTCCAAATGCTAACCTTGAGATTGCAAGAGAAGACGACAGCAGCTGTTGCATTATTCTCAATGAAACCACTTATGCCTTTCATTTCGGATCATGTTCGTTGCAGATTAGATTCTTGTTGTCTTCGAATTTTCTTTAACAGAATAGGAAACTTCCATTCGGCCCATCGCGCAGTATGGCTTATCAGATATCCATCTGTTTTCGACCCACTGACCAGCTTTGGAACGAAGCCTTGTGTGTTCTGATGTTTTCACTGCAAAAGTCAAAAACGATTATCCCTGTGATCTTAAACGACACAACAATGAGAGTGCCTTATACATCGTCATTCTGAGGTGAAATCCATTGATCTCATTCACATTTTCACACATCGAGTGAGTCACAGAGACTCATGCCCGGAGGTGGGGGGTTGGGGTTGGTGGGGGCAGTTTTTTCGGGATTATACCAGCTCCTTGTACTTCAGTTCCTCTCTCCATCACTCAACAAACCCGCAAACAAGTTCCGCCGACAGAAGGCAGATTTAGGTGCAACAAAATCCAGTTCCACAGTAAATGAGAGATATTGCGGTGAGCTGGCATTTAAAATGGACAATTGCCACACATGCAACTTTCAAATTTGCAAACACACTGATCCAAAACCTGCATCTCCTCAGAACCTGTCATACAGTAGCCTGACATTGAGCTGCAACACTCCCAAATTCGAGACACACTGTTCCAATCCTGCAGCACTATGCACACAAATCAGGAAAGATTCTAACCTCCAAACTTTAGCGGCATTATCCCTTATGTCACTGGCACAACGGGCAGTCGCAGGTAAGGCAAGTAGTCGATAAATAATGGAAACATGGACATCGGGGGAAACAGTATTCACAAGGTGAACAATCAGTAATTAAAGTCACTGCTTCTCATTGAAGGTCCCACTTCGTGAAGCAATGCCTTTCAATGGCAAAGAAAACAAATTTGGCCTCAGGTGCCTGCTTCAGGGTCGCCTGCTCCTCTGTTGGAAGTTTCCAAAATTTTATTCACGGTGATAGCTTGATTCACTGCAATGAAATATCAATTCATAACTTGCATTATGGCCTCTTCCAGTCAAGACCCTGAAGCAATCCAGGGAGAAACTGGATTTTAAACCCAGGATGGCGAATCAGACGAAATGAACGACGCCTCTTATTGGTGGAACCGCTTCACTGCAATCTCACGCCTCATAACGAGTCACTCTCAGCGTCAACCTGTTCTGTACATTGCTGCATTTCATCTGCTGAACAACATCAGATTACCACAGCTCCGCTTTCTTTATATTGAAACCCAAGGCGAGCATATGATCTGTTTGCAAAGTTGAATAGAGAAACGTTGTTGCCGAAGGTGGTTTTGAAGTGAAGAACAGGCACAAGTGTGTGTACAAGTCAGGTCGCTGTGAATACTGTCAGCATCCTTGCGGCTCGGTGCTGAGGAGTCAAAATTTGTATCGCCCAGACATAGATACAGTTCCCATTCAGGCAAATAAAGTTTAATTCTCTTCATGTTAATTATCTGAATGAAAACGCTTTCCTCGTTCCACACAGAAGGCATGCCGGATCCTTCCAGAATATAGCCCAGAGATTGTTTGCTACCATCTGGAAGGGCAATGAAAGAGTATAGATACAATAGATTCGATTAGATTAGATTACTTACAGTGTGGAAACAGGCCCTTCGGCCCAACAAGTCCACACCGCCCCGCCGAAGCGCAACCCACCCATACCCCTACATTTACCCCTTACCTAACACTACGGGCAATTTAGCATGGCCAATTTACCTGACCTGCACACCTTTGGACTGTGGGAGGAAACCGGAGCACCCGGAGGAAACCCACGCAGACAACGTGCAAACTCCACATGGTCAGTCGCCTGAGGCGGGAATTGAACCCGGGTCTCTGGCGCTGCGAGGCAGCAGTGCTAACCACTGTGCCACCATAGTGAACCCTAAAATTTCCCTCCAATCATCCCGCCCTTCTGAGTTGGAAACATGTCGTTATTCCTTCAGTGTCAGTGAGTCTAAATCCAGGAACTCCCTCGCTTGAAGCATAATGGCTGGACTTCCATGCGAAGGAGTTCAATGATTCCAAAAAGCAACTCATCTCCTCCATCTCTGGGATATTTCGGAATGTTCAGTGAGTCCTATTCCATTTAGTGATATTTATATTCCAGGAATGCGTTTCTAAT
The DNA here is from genome assembly GCF_004010195.1 of Chiloscyllium plagiosum. Taxonomy (NCBI): domain Eukaryota; kingdom Metazoa; phylum Chordata; class Chondrichthyes; order Orectolobiformes; family Hemiscylliidae; genus Chiloscyllium; species Chiloscyllium plagiosum. The sequence continues at coordinate 53,149,931 of NC_057734.1, forward strand.
AGTGGCAGGTTCTAATTGGACACCTGAAACAGTTCGATAGGAAGTTAAGAAGTGGAGCAGGCAGTGAAATAGAAGTGAATGACAATGGCGACTGGGAAGCTTGAGGCAAGCAGTGTGCGTGGTTCTCGTGGAGCAAGGCTCAGTGCCATTGATAATGGGTCAGCCTTTACTGCAAACTATTTATATTGATTCAGACACTACTCCTTACGCCGATTCTCCTTCTCCTTTGATGCTGCCTGAACTGCTGCGCTTTTCCAGCTACACATTTTTAAACTCTGATCCCCAGCATCTGCAGTCCTCACTTTCTCCTATTGATTTTAACCTACTGCAAATCCTCTTGCAAGGATGCCTTCCTTGAAGAAGCCCTCCTCCTCCCTCTACAAGGATCTCAGTGAGCCCCTCTCTCACTGCAACCCCCCCCCCCAGGTCATCTCATCTGCCCTGAAGCTCTTCAGCCGCGTCCTCAAACAGACTCGCTACCACAGCCACATCTCCTTCCTCAGCACCTGTCTATGGAACCGACTGAACATGCATGGACTCCGGACTACGTTCAGGCCAACAAAATTTGGATGCAACCCGGACAACCAGTACCTACAACAAATCCAAAGCCTCCAGCAACAGACCACCCTCCGGATCCTCCACTCCACGCTTGCAGCCATGCGCCGCTAACTACATTACCTACAGTCAGCCCTGCCCCAGCTCAGGACACCACTCTCACAGACCTGCAAAGGATCTCTACTCTTCTTCATCCACAGTAGAATCCATGCACTAAACAAACAGTTTTTTCTAGCCATGTCGGAAATTAAAGATAGTAAGTACCAAAAACATTCATGTACTTACCCCCACACTCCAGATTCCTCAACCATTCCAGAATCTTCCATTGGCCCCCGGAAGCGCTCGGGCGCCATTAACCACACAGCCACTGTAGCAACCGCCGCCACGAACCATGATTTCACATCCGCCCCCATCGACCATGCAAACTCCGTGGTCGCCGCCCAGAAAACCGCTTCCACGATTGACAGGAAGACCATCGCCGTCAGATTCACTGCCTCTGCAGGGTCCACAGCCATCAGGAACAATACCGTTTCTGCATTTGCCGCAGTCACCTCCGCCCCCGGAGTTGGCGTCGCAGCGTCTACTTCCTCCCCCAATGACGTCACTCGCCTACACACCGACCACGCTGAATGTGTCTCCAGCCCCGTGCCAATCTCCTCCCCTGCGCCGATCTCCGCCCCCACGCCTAACCCTGCCGTCGCGCCGATTCCTGCCCTGCGCCGATCACTGCCCCCGTTCCTAACCCTGCACCCACGCCCAGCTCCAGCCCCACACCAAGTCCTAACTACCATCCCTGCCGTGTTTTCACCAGCCCTCCAGACCTCCCCCTCTCTGAGGATGAAAGATCAGTCCTCAGCAGAGGCCTCACCTTCATCCCCCTACATTTTCGGATTACTTCAACACACGGCGGGCCATCGAACAATTCTTTCAACACCTTCACCTCTGCACCTAGTTCTCCAACCAGGACTCCCGCCCACCGTCTGACGACCCCTTCTCCCGCCTCCAACACACCCCATCCACCTGGACACCCCGTGCTGGCCTCTTACCCGCCCTCGATCTCTTCATAGCCAACTGCCGCTGTGACATTGACCGCCTCAACCTCTCCACCCCTCTCACCCACTCCGACCTCCCACCCTCAGAACGTGCAGCCTTCCACTCCCTCCACTCGAAATCCAACCTCACCATCAAACCGGCAGACAAGGGACGCACGCTTGTAGTTTGGCACACCGATCTTTATATTGCTGAGGCTAAATGCCAGCTTGCGGACACCTCCTCCTCCTGCCCCCTTGACCATGACACCACCTCCCATAACCAAACCATCATCTCGCAGACCATCCATAACCTCATCACCTCAGGGGATCTCTCATCACCCGCCTCTAACCTCATAGTCCCACAATCCCGTACCGCCCGTTTCTACCTCCTGCCCCAAATCCACAAACCTGACTGCCCCAGACGACCCATTGTCTCAGCCTGCCCCACCGAACTCATTTCTGCATACCTTGACATGGTCCTGTCCCCTTTAGTCCACCTACATTCAGGACACCACCCACACCCTCTACCTCCTACATGATTTTATCTTCGCCAGCCCCCAACGCCTTATCTTCACCATGGACATCCAGTCCCTATACACCTACAACCCCATTACGAAGGCCTCAAAGCCCTCCACTTCTTCCTTTCCCGCCGAACCAACCAGTACCCTTCCACTGACACTCCCCTTCAACTGACTGAACTTGCCCTCTCTCTTAACAACTTCTCCTTCCAATCCTCTCACTTCGTCCAAAACAGAGGAGTAGCCATGGGCGCCTGGATGAGCCCTAGCTATGCCTGCCTCTTCGTTGGATATGTGAAACAGACCATCTTCCGCAGCTACACTGGCACCACCCCCAACCTTTTTCTCCGCTACATTGATGACTGTATCGGCGCTACCTCGTGCTCCCACGAGTGGGTTGAACAGTTCATCCACCTAACTAACACCTTCCAACCCTTCCGCAAATTTACCTGGACCATCTCAGACTCCTGTCTTACCTTCCTGGACCTCTCCATCTCTATCTCAGACGACTGACTCAACACGGATTTATACTATAAACCGACTGACTCCCACAGCTACATAGATTACACCTCTTCCCACCCTGCCCCCTGTAAAATGCCATCCCGTATTCCCAATTCCTTCGCCTTCACTACATCTGCTCCCAGGAGGACCAATTCCAATGCCGAACAACCCAGGCCTCCTTCTTCAAAGACTGCAATTTCCCCTCAGACGTGGTTGACGATGCTTTCCACCACAACTCCTCCACTTCACGCTCCTCCACCCTTGAACCACACCCCTCCAATCGCCATCAGGACAGAACCCCACTCGTCCTCACCTACCACCCCACCAACCTCCAGATGCATTAGATCATCCTTCGTCATTTCTGCCACCTCCAAACGGACCCTACCACCAAGGATATATTTCCCTCCCCACCCCTATCAGCGTTCCAGAAAGAC
>NC_057734.1:53153334-53158319 GCF_004010195.1 Chiloscyllium plagiosum
CTTGACCTGCAATCTTCTTCCCGACATCTCCGCCCCCACCCCCTCTCCGGCCTATCACCCTCACCTTAACCTCCTTCCACCTATCGCATTCCCAACGCCCCTCCCCCAAGTCCCTCCTCCCTACCTTTTATCTTAGGCTGTTTGGCACACCCACCTCATTCCTGAAGAAGGGCTTATGCCCAAAACGTCGATTCTCCTTCTCCTTTGATGCTGACTGACCTGCTGCGCTTTTCTAGCAACACATTTTTCAGCTCTGATCCCCAGCATCTGCAGTCCTCACTTTCTCCTTGTCAATTAATGGCAATGACACTGTTCCCCTTCGTGTAACATTCCCTTTTGATATATTAAAGCCGTCAATGTTCCCCGATAGAATGAACAATGTCCCCATTGTCCTGTCAGTTTAAATAGGTAAAAATGTCAGTTTGAAGCCAATGCACGAGTAGATTACACTTTTATGTGCCTTTGCATTGACGAATGTTCAAACGTGAAACGTCTGGTTCTGCAAAAGCGGTGTTTGATTGCAAATCACACTGAACAACAATGATACAGAAATGCACATCCGAGTTACTGTGGTCAAGTGGCTAAGGAACTGCACATATGCACGAGAAAACTCATTTGCAGCGCGGTGCCATTGCTTAGTTCGTTAAAGCACCTGGTAAGCAGATGAGCATAGGCTCCAATCGCAGTTGTGCCTGCTTGTTGGATTGAAGGCATGTTGTTTCACATTCTATTAAGTGTCGCGTTGCTGAAGAAGCGACTCAGCATCCTGTTTGATTTGGAGCCACTTATGATTTGGCAAGCTGCTCCTTTTTCCTGGTTTAGATGGAGCAGTGTATATTGTTCTTCCTAACCAATACGCCAACCTTGAATTTCATTCCGCTTTTCCAAAAGCACTTCTTCTTCTCTACTTTTGTTCTCCCTCTTCATTCAAAGTTTGGTTGGAATAACGAGGTGAGGCAGGAGACACTGCAGAAAGGCCGTGCAATGTTGTGGACATGGCACACATAGCAAGAGCAGGTCAACCTCATTCTCTGCTGTCACCAGTCATTCATTTTTCAACGTCATTAATACTTCCATGGTCTCCTCTAATTGTAGTTTATATATATATATATATATATATATATAATGTAACTTTAACTCCTAAAGGATGATAGCATTTTGTGGAAGAAATGCCTCCTTATTTTACATGCAAGTGGCAGACGTTCTATCCGTAGAATTTGAGAAACGTTCTACAGACTCCTGCCAGGTCCAGAAGACATCTGAACAGCTCCACTCACCAACTATGTCAGTCTTTTTAAATAGCAGAAGTGAGAAATTAGGGATATGGACAAATAGAGGGTCGTAGAATGTGAGAAAGACTGAGGTAGACATACACAGATAAATAAAGAAAATTAGAGACACATCTTCAGGTAGACACTGAAAGAACCAATTCTCCATTCGACATAGCTGATAACTGGCAGAAAAAAAAAAATTTTGATAACTATACCGATTCTAAAATCAAACTGACCATTTTCCAAGCATTATAGTCGAGAAATGAAGAATGAATCGGCTTCTGTCGATCTGAAGCATTGTCTCTGTTTCTTTCCACAGACGTTGCCAGACCTATTCCGTTTGTATGTTAATTTTTGTTTTTGGTTCAGATTTCCAACACCTGCATGTCGTTGTTTTCTGTTAAACGTAAAACCGTTTGGCACAAAACCGATGATCTGCCAGCTTTAGAAAAGTGGTTAGAAATACTGTTACTACGATATGTTTGCAGATTGGGAATAGTACCCTTGCTGCGGTGGTGAGAGCGCAAAATCTTGATTACTAGATTATAAGAGAAGGCGACAGACACTTTTGCAGTTATACGCAATGAAACCGCATTTTTACTCCTCATTTCTGACCAGTATCGCTGCAGGTAGGTTTCTCCTTGCCATTGTGTTTTCACAGAGTGGGAAGAGACCATTCGGCCCATCGTTCATTGCGGCTCATCAGACATCCATGTATTCTCACCCCAGTTTCTAGTTTTGTCTCAAAACGTTGTGTGTTATGATGTTTCCAGTACAAACGTCAATGTGATTCTCACTGCGTTCTTAAACGACACAATAATGCAACTGAGATTTGACATGGTCACGCTGTGTTTTAACCCCGTTGAGGAACTCGTCCTCATTATCACCCAGAGATGGAGACACACAGAAACATACCCCGAGAGGAACAGATATTTGAGGATTATACCAGCTCCTTGTGCTTCTCTTCTGGTCACCGGACAAAGCAAAATTTTCTCTGACACAGGCAGCTTTAGTTGGAAAACTAGCCAGTTTGACAGACAATGAGAGACATTGAGATGAGCTGGAATTTAAAATGGGCATGAGACCTAAATGCGACTTTCAAATTCGAAAACACATTGATCTAAACCCTTCAGATCTTCACACCCTGACAAAACAGGACTTGCCATACACCTGTCTGACATTGAGCTGCAATAGACCCAAATGCAACATTCAATTTCGAAAACACACTAATCCAACTTCTGCAGCTCCAGAGAATCTAAGAACACAGCAACTGACAGCATTCAATTGGATCGAAGTAGCACGTAACACTCGAGCCAATTAGGAGATAAACCTACAATCGCCTGATCCAAAGTCAGATGTTTTATCCATTGTCTCACTGGTGGAATGCACATGCACACAGTCGACAGCTTTAGATATGTAACGTAAACTTGGAAATCAGAGGAAACCAGCAAAGATAATCCACTTTGTGTCGCAGGGCATTTCAATGGCAAAGGAAACAGATTTGTCCTCAGTTGTCTGCTTCACTGTCGCCCGTCCTTCTGCTGGATCTCTCCAGCGTTTTATTCACAGTCACTACGCTATTTTATTATGCACTCCAGTGAAATGTACTTTAATACGTGGATTCAGAGTCTCTTCCAGTCAAACCCCGAACAAATTCAGTGAGAAACTTCTGGTCATTTCCAGCCTGCAATTTAGAATCAGGAGATTTGAATGAAAGCTTTACTTGTGCCGCCCCATCAACGCAGATCAACACCTCAAAACGAGTCGTTGTTAGCATCAGCCTGTTCTGTACCTTCCTGCAGTACATCTGGTGAGGAACATCAGGTTAGCACAGCTCCGCTTTCTTCACATTGAAACCAGGGCGACAATATGTATTGTTTGGAAACTTGGACAGAGAAACATTGCTGCTGAAGATGTTGACGTGAAGAGCATGCAAAAGAGTATGGACATGTCAGGTCACAAGTGTTACTGTCAGGATTAGTCGAGTCCCTGCTTAGGAGTCTGAATTTGCATTGCCAGATCAGGATACAATTCCCAGGCAGGAAATGAAGATTTATTTCTCTTCATGTGAGTTATCTGAATGAATGAAAACTAACTCCTGCTTACGCATTGAACACAGACCCGAATCAACCCAGTGATTGTTTGCATCTATCTCGAAGGACAAGAGCAGCAGACACACGAGAAAACTGTAACTACAAATGACCCACCAAGGATGTCGCCATTCTGAGTTGGAAATATCTCGCTGTTCCTACAGTGTTGTTGGGTCTCAATCCTGAAACTATCTCGCTAACAGCATCATAGCTTTGCCTCTGTGTTGAGTTCTTTCAGGATTCTGTAAAGTAACTCATCATATCAATCTCTGTAATAATTAGTAATAGACAGTGGTGATGTCCATACACCACAAATGAGTTTCGAACAACTGCAGTTTCTAAATGTACACCCGCAAGCAATCTGGAGAAATGAGAAATTGAGTAGGGCGATTGAAATAAAGTGAAAGGCAATAATGACTTGGAGGCTTGAGGCAGTAAGTGAGAGAGAACTGGTGGTGCAAGGCTCAATGTCGTAACTAGTGGGTCAGCCTATACTGCCCACTGTTTACACTGACTCACACAACACTCCTGATCAATTCACCACAATGACTCTGTTCTCTTGGTGTGATATTCCCTCTGTGCATATTAAAGTGGTTAATAGGCCTCAAGAGGATGAACGCATCTTCTTTATCCTGTCAGTTTAAACAGGTGAAGCTATCAGTTTGAAACCAACACAAGAAGAGATTGCCTCTTCCTGTGCGTTTTAATTGGAAAATGTCCAACCATGAACTTTTCTTTTCTGTCTAAGTGGAGGTTGCTTTAACTTCTCACGGAACAACTTCACCAAAGAAACAAATGTCTGGGTTACTGTGATTGAATAGTTAATTAAATGTACTAATGGATTTGAGCAGCAGTGCCTATGCTGTGGCTGTAGATGAATTAGGTAAAGCGCCAGATAATAATGAGTTATAGGGTAGCCAGGAAGGACCTGAAGAGAGAGCTAAGAGCAGCAAGGAGGGGACATGAAAGGTCCTTAGTCGGTAGGATTAGGGAAAACCCTAAGGCTTTCTATAGGTATGATAGGAATAAAAGAATGACTAGGGTAGGAATAGGCCCAGTCAAGGATAGTAGTGGGAAGTCACGTGTGGAGGCTGAAGATATTGGGGAGACACTGAATGAATACTTTTCTTCAGTATTTACTCAGGAACAGGGCATTGTCGTCGATGCGAATACTGAGTCACAAATAAGTAGAATGGATGGCTTTGAGGTATGTAGAGAAGAGGTGTTGGAAATCCTGGAAAAGGTGAAAATAGATAAGTCCCCTGGGCCTGATGGCATTTATCCTAGGATTCTCTGGGAAGCAAGGGAGGAGATTGCAGAGCCATTGGCCTTGATCTTTATGTCCTCTTTGTCTACTGGAGTAGTGCCAGAAGACTGGAGGATAGCAAATGTGGTTCCCTTGTTCAAAAAGGGGAGTAGGGATAACCCTAGTAACTATAGGCCGGTGAGTCTCACTTCTGTTGTGGGCAAAGTCTTAGAGAGAATTGTAAGGGATAGGAGTTATGCACATCTGGATAGGAATAATGTGATCAAGGATAGTCAGCATGGTTTTGTGAAGGGCAGGTCGTGCCTCACAAACCGTATTGAATTCTTTGAAAAGGTGACGAAGGAGGATGATGAGGGG
>NC_057734.1:53161484-53168578 GCF_004010195.1 Chiloscyllium plagiosum
TCCAAAGATGTGCAGGTCAGGTGAATTGGCCATGCTAAATTGCCCGTAGTGTTAGGTAAGGGGTAAATGTAGGGGTATGGGTGGGTTGCGCTTCGGTGGGGCGGTGTGGACTTGTTGGGCCGAAGGGCCTGTTTCCACACTGTAAGTAATCTAATCTAAGCTGGAACTGTTCACAACTGTTCACAATGATGATGGGCTAGTACGTCCATAACGGATACCATTATGTAGGATTGAGTTAGCACAAAACAAACATAACTGAACTCAACTGTTTTTTATTTGAGAGCCAACTCAGTTGGAGTTGTGCAGCATCCATACTTGGAACAACGTTGCTTGCCATTTATAATCATGCAGGCTTAAAATGAGAAAGAGCGACACCCTTGGTGTCTCAAAGAAAACGTACACTGTTCAGTGGAGCCAGGAAATAACACCATTATTCATGTCTATCCTCAATTTCCAGGTTAATGACATTTTCAGCATGAAACATCCCTGGGGGAGCATTATGTAGTCGGTAAGTACTTTGATGTATAGCAGGTTAAGAGTCACCAAAACATTTAATTCAATTCACCATCAACCCCTCTCACACCCTCACCCCAGTATGTCAATCATATCAACCCTATAATATTATACTAAATTGTAAATGCAAAGACTTCTCCATGTTATTAAGTGTACATGTTTGTTCGATTTAATACTACAATCTCACGATATGAATTAACTCCTAACTCCTTGTTTGTAATGACAGAATGTGTCATTTATTTTACTGGCATATTCATGTGACTGCGACACTATTTCATTGATTGCATGCTAGTGTGGGTGGATGAAAAGTTAGAATGGTTAGGTTTATGGTGGAGTTGACAATTGTTTGATGGGTCAAGTGTCCGACTGTTATCATCATGCGATGAAAATTCTCATTTTAATTGCTAGTGCTATACTGTCGCGTTAGTTGATATCTTGAACGACTGACTTTGATAATGTAGAATAAAAGTCGCAAAGAATTGACAAAATTTAACAATTAAATATTTTTTCGTGTATTTTGGGAATCGATTAATGTCAAGACAATTGGCAGTGAACTGTTCACAGACGTAGACAATATCGTGATTGTCCTCAAGTCGGTTGCTAAATTCCAGGTTAATTGTTGGACACGCTTCTAAGTTTATGACTGAGGAATGTGGGAATTATTTCACGGATAGGGATCCGTTAAAGATTCCAAAGGTTTCTATCATTTCTATTTTATCTACAGTGAATGAAGCCCTCATAAATGTAATATGCTTCATATCTAATGCACGATGTACTGATAAGTTGCTCTGTTGCCTTAATATTGCACAGAAAACAGCTAATATCTGCAAGGAAGGAGTATTGTTCATTGCAATGCCATCTCATCATCCACCACATGCATTGGCTATAACTCTCAAAGCTAATAACTTAACCAGCAATGAGTTTATGTTTGCAATTACAACCCACTCAATTCGTTCAGTTCAACTTTGAAAATGATCAAGACATTTCCAGTTTGTTTCTTGTCAGAATAGATTTCAGCAGCTTGATTTTCGTTTTCTCCAAATGTCACTCATTTTGCTTTAATAGATTGATGAAACAATCGCATTTCATCTTCATTGAGATCTAATCCTTGTTCATGTTAATTTTCAGATTTTGTTATGTTTTATGTTATTCCTATAGTTGATAAATTATACTAACGTTTCATCTATTTGTACATTTGAAGTTATTGTCTGTGCTTTGCTGCATATTGGATACTTTTTGTTCTTTGTAATTCTCATCAGTAAATAATGTATTGCCGTGCAAATGATATGTATTATTTTTAATCTGAACGACAGCATTGAAGCTAATCAGCAATTGTCCTGAATATTAGAGATGTTTTCATCGATCTAATCTGTAAATTTCAGGTATTATCCTGTAATACTGATTTTACAGTTGACACTTCAGACAGTAATATTCCTAATTTTTCTCTGCTCTCTCTTTCTCCCCTTCCCACCAACACATAGGCAACGTCATCGTAATTGTGATCCAATCTCGAATAAGGTGTGGTCTTTCTGGACGTATCAAATACTATCTGGTGTCTACGGCAATGACAGATCTTCTGGTCATGACCATGGTGATCATTTTGAAACGGAACACTGGGATTTCCCTTCCATTAAGTTTTTTTTTAAAAAAATCTATTACACCCGATTGTAGTATCCGTGCTGCCTTGAACATGGCAGCTACAGACAGTTCTGCCTGGTTGACAGTCGCTTACACCTTTGATCGATTTGTGACCATTTCATGTCAGAATCTGAAAACAAAATATTGTATAACATACGTGGCAGCACGGGTTATAAGAGTTGTCTGCGCACTAACATGTGCAAAAAATGTCTTTATGTACTTTATGTTTAATCCTAGGTACATAATTAACAATGTACCCTGGTTCTTTGTTATAAAAGTGATATATTATTTTTCACATGCATGGAAGACATATGATTGAACTCGTTGCATTTTAACCCCATTCCTCCCATTTGGTCTTATATTGCTGCTCAATGCGCTGACTGTCAGACACATTCCTGTAGCCAATAGAGCTCGCAGGAGACTCCAGGAACAAAACAATATGGAGTGTCAGAATGACCCAGAAATGGTGAAAAGAAGAAAGTCCATTGTTCTACTGTTTGCCATTTCTGCCAATTTCCTCTTGTTATATGCTTTTTTTTAGAACAATCCTTTATTTCTGAATTGGAAATATTAGTAATTCCTCAAGTACTGAAGTCAATGATTCAACATATTATCTGCAAGAAACTGCTATGGTGCTTCAGTTATTGAGTTCCTGCATAAACGCGATTATTTATGCTGGGACACACAGTAAGTTAAGGGTTGAGTTAAAGAATGGTGCGAAATATCCGCTGATCATACTTTATAAAATATTTTCCAAATAAATTAAAGTATAACTAATATGAACGATCTGGTTAGTGAAAACATTGTCTCTGCATGTGCATGTCATGTCGAGCTGTGTTTCCAAGCTTCAATTCGTTTCTAAAATCGTTCTTAACGTGTGAGGATCAATACGTATGAGGACATACTGAAAAACAGCGCTAACGTTTCATCCCTAAGTTCACTCATTTTCCTGGGAAGATGTTATTCCTATCGTGAACTCCCAGTGGTAATGTTATCCACTTGGACTGCCGCCTGCTTGCAGTAAATGCGAATTTGTCCTGGGAGTGTTGGCCAAGCGGGATTTACCAGAATCTGCTTGTTATATTCAAATCTGCAAAAATCTTTAATCTCAGGTGTTATCCTATAAATATTTGTTGCTGGGCTTGCTCCAATGAGGTGCTCCTTCGAAGTTAAATTATTCAATTCAGTTTAAACAATTGTCAACAAATATAATCCATACGGCTTCCTGACTGACACTAATCAGTGAGTTAGATTTGGATATAGTGGTCTTCAGGATCGACGAAGCACAGGTACCTCTATGATTTAATTAACAAACGTTGTAGATTGACTTATGATGGGATACTGCTTTTGCAGTTTTTGACATCACTGGGTATGTGATCAGGCTTAATGTCTATCAATGCGCAATCCTAACTTTTCTTAGCCCAATTCTTTTGGGTTTTGGAGCAAATTGAGCAAAATATTCCATCAGTTGACCAATCCCGCTCAAGAGTGGTCACCTAACAAAGCTATGAATGGCTCTTAACTTCTTCTTCTGTCAATTCATTTTCGAAATTATTCTCTTCCCTTTAGTAACCCCATGAATGCACCCGTGTCAGTGAGCACAACGACTCGAAATCCTAAAAAGAAAGACCTGAAAGAACTGCAGTTACTGTAAATCAGAAACGGAAACAAAAGTTGCTTGAAAAGCTCAACAGGTCCAGCAGCATATGTGAAGAGAAATCAGAGTTAAAGTTTCATGTCCAGTGACTCTTCCTCAAAACAGATGTTGCGATGAAAATATCGACTGATGTGCTGAAGATAGGGCGGATTGAAGGGGTAAGGAGCAATCACAGAACTTTGAATTATACAGTGCAGAACAGGCCCGTCGTACTTGATGTTGCGCCGACCTGTGAATTAATGTAACCCCATCCCCCACTCTGTCCCATCATCATCCATATGCTTATCCAAGGACTGTATAAATACCACTAATGTGGCTGAGTTAACTACATTGGCAGACAGGACATTCCATACCCTTACCACTCTGTGTGTAAATAACCTGCATTTTAACATCCGTCTTAAATCTATCACCCCTCAATTTGCAGCTACGCCCCCTTGTACAAGCTGACGTCATCTTCAGAGGCAAATCAACTATCACACTGTCCACCCTATCTAATCCTCTGATCATCTTGTATGTCTCTATGAAATCCCCTCTTAGCCTTCTTTTCTCCAATGAAAACAGACCCAAGACCGTCATCCTTTCCTCATAAGACCTTCCCACCAGACCAGGCAACATCCTGGTAAATCTCCTCTGTGCTTTTCCAATACTTCCATCTTCCTTCAACCTGCAGCATTCTACCACACTGTCCACCACTCCACCCACTTTAGTGTCATCTCCAAATTTATGTTTGTGTCCAAGTCATTTATAAATTATTTTATTTTACTTTTGCACAAGAAAATATTCCCCAAACAGATGATTTTGTTGCTTCAAACCCTGTTATCCCGCATCTTTACATTTCATAAATCAGAGTTCAAATATATGTCTTCGCAGAGATGTCTTACTCTCACACAATCACGAATACTCCGTGACGTTGCTCCTCCCATATCATTGAGGTACTGCACAATTCAACACTTATTTTCATGTTAACAGCGTTCCATCTGTGCAGCCGCAGTCTCTGTTGCTGTGTGAACATGGCCCAGACTCAGCAGCTGCGCCAGGGCAGCATGGTGGCTCAGTGATTAGCACTGCTCACTCATAGCACTAAGGTCCCAGTTTTGGTGACTATCTCTGTGGAGTTTGTACTTTCTCCCCGTGTCTGTGTGTGTTTCCTCCCATAATCCATAACTGTACATATTAAGGTCATTCTAGGTTGCCTACAGAGCTAGGTGCATTAATTATGGGTAAATATATGGTACAAGGATAAGTCTTCATGGGTTACTCTTTGGAAAGTCGGTGTGGACTTTTTGGGCCAAATAGCTTGTTTCCAAACTATAGGGAATCAAACTAATCAGTCTGTTTCGATCCCGTGGTTATGAGATCAATGATAAATCCTCATGTCAGAGAATTTGCTGATATGAACAAGAGATCATTGCGGTTTCGGTTTCACGAAAAGGCCAAAAGGTGGTATTGAGCAAACCAGACTTATTCGAAAATGTCTGTTTCTGTTGCTATCTGTCTCATTTATTTCACTTATTCATTCGTCTCTCGCTAATGTATTGTATGCAGTTTTGTGTTTCACATTCTGGCAGGGATACACTAGCAGAAAAGAATTGCTGAGTTATTTTTCTAGACTGAAAATTTCTGTTGTGAAGAGAGTTTGGGGAGACTGGGGATGTCGCTTTTCAAAGAGCAGAGAAGATTGAGAGGAGATGTGTTTGAGATGTACAGAATAATGAGGGATGCGGATAGGGCAGACAGAAAGAAACTTTCCCCCTTGATGGGGGGAATCGATCACGATGAAGCCATTGATTTTAGGTAAGAGGCAAAAAAAAAAGTTTGAATAGATGTGTGGAAGAACGTTTTCAGTGGGCAGGTAGTTGGGATCTTGAACCCACTGCCTATAAGTGTCGCAGCAGCAGAAACACTCATCAAATTAAAACAAATATATATTCTAATGAGAATTTGTGATGCCAAAGCATAGAAGGCATGGGCGTTCTCACACCCTAGAGAACACCCATGACTTTATAAACCTTTATAAGTTCACCCCTCAGCCTCTGACGCTCCAGGGAAAAGAGCCTATTCAACTTCTCCATGTAGCTCAAATCCTCCAACCCTGGCAACAACCTTGTAAATATATTCTGAACCATTTTAAGTTTCACAACATTTTTCCGATAGGAAGGAGATCAGAGTTGCATGCAATATTCAAAAACTGGCCTAACCAAAGCTCGGTACAGCCGCAACATGACCTCCTAACACCTGTACTCAATGTTCTGACCAACAAAGGAAAGCACACCAAATGCCTCCTTCACTATCCTATCTACCTGCGACTCCACTTTCAAGGAGCTATGAACCTGCACTCCAAGGTCTCTTTGTTCGACAGCACTCCCAAGGACCTTACCATTAAGTGTATATGTCCTGTTAAGATTTGCTTTCCCAAAATACAGGACCTCACATTTACCTAAATTAAAATCCATGTATCACTTCTCAGCCCATCCGATCCAGATGCTGTTGTAATCTAAGGTAACCTCCTTCACTGTCCACTGCATCGACAACTTTGATGTCTTCTGCAAATTTGCAATCTATATCTCGGATGCTCACATCAAATTAATTATATAAACGGTGAAAAGTAATAGACCCAGCACCGATTCTTGTGGCACTCCATTGGTCATATGCATGTTGTATTTGGACTGTAAGAAGGCATTCAACAAGTTACCTCACAACGATTAAAGTCTTAAGATAAGGGCCCATGGTATTGGAGGTGATACGTTTACATGGATAGAAAATTAGTTAACAGCCAGGAGACAATTAGTAGAGATATGATGTTCTTTTTCAGGCTGGTGAAATGTAGCCACTTGCAGATTCACAGGGATCAGCGCTGGAACTAAAATTGTCTGCAACATAAATGGATGAGTTGGGGCAAGCAAGGAGAAAGTACTGGGGGCGAAGTTTCAGAGCACTAAAAAATGGAAAAACGGATTACATGAGGGATAGAAATTGTTCACAAACAATAGATAAAAGTTTAGCAAATAGAATATATTGTGGGAAAATGTGACGTTGTTAAATTTTACAAGGGAGTATACAAATGGAACATAGAACATAGAACATAGAAGAATACATCGCAGTACAGGCCCTTCGGCCCTCGATGTTGCGCTGATCCAAGCCCACCTAACCTACATTAGCCCACTATCCTCCATATGCCTATCCAATGCCGTTTAAATGTCCATAATGAGGGAGAGTCCACCACTGCTCCTGGCAGGGCATTCCATGAACTCACGACTCGCTGAGTAAAGAACCTACCCCTAACATC